>NC_058132.1:514512501-514521844 GCF_016433145.1 Gracilinanus agilis
ACATACATATATATATATATATATATACATATGCCATGTAACTGATATAAAGTGAAGAAAGCAGAAACAGGGAAACAATAAAAAATGATTTTGACTATGGAAATTAAAAGAAAAAGCCAAAATAAAAACTCAGTGCTTCCATATTTATAATTTCCAAGCTAGACTCTGAAGAAGAGATGGGGATTAATTCCCTTCCTTCTTTGAAGATGGAGTATACCAAGAGTCTGATATAATGCCATCAGACAGAATGATAGATAAAGATATTTATATTGGAATTTTTTCTGATAGAAAAGAACTGGATGTAAAATAATTAACAATAATAACAAATGCTTTGCTTAATTTTGGTGGGCTACTTTTTTCTGTTTTTCATCATTTTAAGGTATGGCGTTCTGGATGGGAGAGAGAAGGGGAATATATTGAGAAATGAAAGTGATGTTAAAACAAGATGTAACAATAAAAACATATTTCAAAGGAAAATAATTCTGCTTAATAGTGATCAACAGTCCCTCTAGAGGATTTAGAGTTTCAGTCCCTTACAATAATTCCATGCATAAGAGTACTTGGGCATTGTTCCTCCATGCCCATGCTCCTTTATGTAGCTCTCATGGCTAGCTGCCCAGTGTTGCTGTTTCCAACAGCTCTTGCCTCCAGCTGCTCTCAGAAGACTCTGCTGGGTCTGTGTTGCCTGTAGCTGTTACCCATTACTGTGTTCTGAAATTTCTCTGTATGTAGTTCCCTTAGGTGGCACTAAATATGGGGGACCTTATCCAGGTGAGTTTGCAGTGCAAAGAGCAATGCCAGATCTAGATTTGTCTCTTAGCAAATGGCACCAAGCTTCCTATAAGAATGATTACTTGAAGAACTTAAAAAAACGATTCTCTTGCACCCTACAAAGTAATATCTTCCCAGTTCCTTGTGTGATTATTAATTATGATTTTTATTCTCTCTCCTCTGGCATTGCAGTTATTTCCCTTCTTCCTATGTCAGTTTTTCTTGCTGGGATTCTGAGGAATTTCTCCTATCTCATTCTTCTTGTCTCTTAATGTCTTTGCTTCCACTAGACATCTAAATGGGCTGTTGAAACTGCTGCTACAGAGATTTAGAAAGAGAAGGAGTTGCCAGTTCTCCTCAGAACTATCTATTGAAGAAAGATTTGGAATCTTTTCTAGGTGACAGTGTGGATAGAGTGCTGGACCTGGAGTCAGGATGACCCAAATTCAAATCTGGCTTCAGACACTTACTAGCTGTGTGACCCTGGGTCAGTCATTTAATCTATATGAGTAAATGAATAAAAAGCTCTAGAACTGTGGACTAGAGCATATTTTGGTTGGATGGATATATTGGATATATTTATTCATTTTTGTTGTTGGACCAAACCTATGACTTCATTAGTTTAGAGAGCTCTCCATGAAGAACCTCCTTTCCCAATGCAAACTTATACCTTCTCTGGGATATAAAGTGCTAGAGAGTCATCTGTTACACTTGGGGGTTGGGTTGGGGGTTGGTAAGTAACTTGCCTAGGGACCATTAGTGATCAGGTATTTATTAAGTGCACACTCTCTGGTGGACATCAAAATCAATATGTCCAAAACAGAACTCATCTCTCCTCAGCATCTCCCCCTCCCTGAACTTCCCTAGGAGTTTCTTCTATTCACATGGGTTCATGTGGACAATATCATTTTCCATTCTTCACTGAGCCTCACTCCATATTAACCAATAACTGTTAAGCCTTGTCTTTCTTTAACACTATAACATCATTCTTTTATACAGCCTTCTCTCCATTCCCACCACTGCCATCCTGGTGGGACCCCTCATCACCACACATTTGGACTATTGCAAAAGCTTTCTGGTTGCTTCCCCTGATTATCTCTTTCCTCCTCTACCCATCCTTCGCCCAGCTGCAAAGGGATCTTCCTAAAGGATAGGTCTGGTCATGCCAATCCAATACTAGATACACTCCACGGGCTCTCTGTCACCTCCAGGATCATATATGAAGTTCAACTTGTCTTTTAAAGACCTTCCTAGCTGTTGGAGTCAGATGGATGCTGATCAAAGCCTACTCTCTTTCACATCAGTGTATTTAATGTTTTATTTGGGGGTTTGGGTTTTGTATGAGTGTGATCTTACCATGATGACCAGTATGGATCTGTGGTTTGCATGATAATAAAAATATAATTTGAAAAATATATAAAAATAAAGACCCACATAAGCAGACCATTTCCTGCCTTTCTAGTCTTTTTTATACTTTGTTTCCTTCACGTACAGGACTTCATGACACTCTTTGAAAGCTCCATCTCATGACTCTATTTATTCCCTATGCCTAGAATACCTCTCCCTCCCTGCCTCTGCTTCCTGACTTTCTGGAATTCCTTCACAAGTCAGCTCAAAACTCACCTTTTGCAAGAGGAGTTGGCAGGTCCTATGCACGGCTAGTGACTTCCATCTGAGCTTATCTTCTATTTACTCCATATATAGATTGTGTGTGTACAGTTATTTATTATCTCCCTCGTTAGACAATGAGCTCCATATTTTTGCTAATGTATAGTTAGAAACATGTTGAACCCCTAAAACTGCATTACCTGAAATTCTTTTCTGTAGTACCTAGAATGTATTACTCTTTGTCCAGGTTTGTGTTGTCAGGTTGGTATAAGTTCCGAGGCTCTGCCTCTCTCTTCCTCTTTTTTTCTCTCATGACTGGGCTGGGTTAGCACCTTTTTTAGTTAGGTTTTTTAAAACTTTAGTTATTATTGATAAAATTTGTAAAGTATAATACTTAGGTATTGAATATTAATTTTCATCTTTACACCTGTCTTTAAATTCCTAGAATTTAGTACAGCACCTAAAATAGAACAAGCACTTAAGAAATGCTTGTTGAGGGGAATCTGAGTGACTCACTGAATAGAATACCAGACCTGGAGATAGGAGAACCTGGGTTCAAATTTGGCCTCAGTCACTTGCTGGCTGTGTGACTCTGGGCAAAAGTCACTTAACCACAAATGCATAGCCCTTATCATTCTTCAGCATCGGGACTGATAGTTAGTATTGATTCTAAGATCATAAAGTAAGGTGCTATTGTTTTTTTAAATAAATAAATATATGCTTCTAAAAATAAATAAATATATTGTTTTTAATAAATAAATATATCATTTTTAATAAATATATATATGCTTTTTAATGCATGAATATATGCTTTAATAAATAAATATATCTGACTTTGCCAGAGATATAATCAGGTAACAAATAAAGAAACTGAAGATTAATAAGATCAGACACAACAGAGGAGGCAATCCACCAGAGAAAATGGGCTGCAATAAGATCAAGAGTGCATATTGGTGCAGCTAGGCAGCTCAGTGGATAGAAGCAAGCATGGAGACAGGAGGTCCTGGGTCAAATCTGGCCTCAGACACTTCCTAGCTGAGTGAACCTGATCAAGTCACTTAACCCCAATTGTCTAGGCTCTTCTGTATCAGACAGAAGGTAGGGATTTTTTAAAAGCGCCTAACAGATTTTTGCTTTGCCAAGCAGAAAGACTACTAGGGGGTATAATACAAGGGTAAAGGAGGAGATAATGGGAGGAGATATCTGAGTGAAGTGAGATAAGGATGGAAGATAAGGGAACTCTCAGCTCCTTTTTTCCAATAAAATATGAGAGAATGAGGAGAGGTAGTGCTACAAAAATATTGAGGAAAGATAAAAAGGTTTAGAAAAGCTGTTGTGGTGAGAGGGGTAGGTGTCCTGCTTAGGGATGGAATAAGAATTTATATATTCCAGAAAGAAGTCAAGACTCGACGACTCACGGTATATCTGGCCTTGAAATGGACTCAGAATGCCTGGAGAAGACCTTGGGGTGAAAACAGGATATAATCTGGTGTCATGACTCATATTGGGCTTGATGGGAAGCTGCCAGTTCATAGCAGAGATGGGACTTGAATCTAAGTCTTCCCATTTCCAATGGCAGCCTTCTATTCATTATGCCATCCTTCCTCTCAGGCAAAATTCATGGATTTATATTAATCTGAGTGGAGGTCTCTTGTAACAACCACAGCACTGCCTGTCCTGGGCCTTGTCCTCTTCAATATTTTTATCCATGGCTTGGATAAAGATAGAGAAAGCACGCTTATCAAATTTGTATGCTTATCAAATTTGCGACTGACACAAAGTTGGCAGAGATAGCTAATATGTTATATGAAAGAAACAAGATTCAAAAAGGTCTTGACAGGTTGGAAGGATGGTTTGAAAGTAACAAGGTGAAATTTAATAGGGAAAAATGTAAAGTCCTGCACTTAGGCTAAAAAAAATCAGTTGCACAAATAGAGAATGGTGAAGATATGACTTAACAGCAGTTCATGTGTAAAAAACCCAAACACCTGGCTTTTATTTAACTGCAACTAAAACATCAAAGGCAATCACAGACTATATTAATGGAGGAATAGTGTCCAGAATAAAGGGAGTAATAGTCCCACTAAACTCTGCACTGGTCAGACCACATCTGGAGTATTAAGTTCTATAGGCCATATTTTAAGAGGGACATTTACAAAATGGCCCAGATCCAGGAAATGGCACTCAGAATAGTGAGGGATTTTGCAGCTTTATTAAGACCAAAATTCTACAATACTTCATTGCATCATTGTGGCAGAGAGGTTACTAGAATATTATACCTTATTATTATTAGAATTGATACCATGAGAAATAAGCTCCAGAAAGTCCTACCAAGATGGAAGAGTTTTGAATATGGTAGCATAGATGAACTATATAAGTCAAAACTGCAGATTAGCTTAATTAAGTTTAGAGAGGACAATCACCAAAAGATGACCATAGATAATGATATATATTTTTCCTTTTTTTCTTTACAGCAGCTTATTCATAGAGGAATTGTAATCTGTGTCAGAAAAGCTACCTACTTTGAAAAAAATCAAGGATCATTGAAACTATAGCTATGAAAAAATAGGATACTGAGGAAGAGAAAAGGGACAAAGGTATCTAAAAAGGGAACTGCCATGCTCGAAATGCACAACATGAAGCACATTAGCTTTCCTCTCAAACTCAGCCTGGAAGATTCTATCTGCCAAATATAGAGGAAAATAAAATATCCTTAATAGCATATGAAAAAGTTTTGTGTATCACTTAAGTTTCTTTTATATTAAAATGATTTATTTTAATGCTTTCTTATCTTCCTATCAAATACCACACCAATTATTAAACTATTAGCACATTAATTTGATAGGTAATGCATTAAATGTGTATATATATGTATATGTATATTATGTATATTATTTTTATATGCATATATGTGCAGCCATATGTTTGTTGCAGGGGTAATTCTTGGTTATGATGAATTAAAAGACTTTTTTATTCCTTTAGACTATAAATATCCAATACAAAATCAAGCCAAAACTTAGATAACATTTTTATTTCATCAATATAGGCATTCTTTATACTTGGAGAAATTGCAACAAACCCATGCCTTATCCTGTGTGGATGTCTATCTCTGCCTTTCTATAAATCCTTCACAGAGGATCTACTAAATGTACTGAAGTGGGGGGAGGATCATCTTCCTCCAGACCTTTTAAAATTTCAGGATGATGGTGCAACATTTGTGCCGTATACCTATTATCCCTACACAGCCATTCTGCCTCCTTTTCCTGTAATATCTTTTCTCAATGAAGTCCTCTAGTGTTGTGTTTATTTTACAAGTCATTATTGGTAATAACTTCAGCTGACTTACAATTTTCATCCATATTTCTTTTGCCTTCTGGTTTACCTGAAATTGTGATTCTTGTGTAATCATAGGGTTCTATGATTTGTAACCATATTTCATTACTGGAAAAATCCTGGTGTTAAAAATAGGCTTTTAGATTGAGAGAAAACTCAGTATCATTAAACTATCTCTTTCTATTTGTGTGTCTCTGCCTTCTATCTATTTATCCTCTCTGTCACACCTGCTGCAAATTCCTATCAGGTTTTGCATCCAATAACAGAATTATCAAATTCACAGAACCTCAAATGTAGAAAGCATCTCAAATATCTAATTCAACTAAGTATCTAAAATAGAATCCTCTTTGCAGTATCCCAAATAAATGATCATTTGGTCTTTGCTTGAAGACTATGTAGGATAAGGAACTCACTGTCTATTGAGTCAGTTTATTCCACTTTGGGATAGTAAAACTATTAAATAGTTCTCCCTTTTGAATTAATATAGCCAAAATGTGTCTCTCAACAACTTCTGTTTACCACAGGGTCAAATCATGGCAACCCTTGGAGATTTCTTAAAATAGTCAACTGATTTTCTTCATTGTTTTTTTATTCCATCCATATTTATTAAATTTCTACTGTGTGTAAAGCATTGTTCTAAAGCAACGCTGGCAAACTACAAGCTCGAGGGCCAAATCCAGCCTACCACCTGTTTTTGTACAACCCTAGCCAAGCATGTTTTTTACATTTTTTAATACAATAAAACTTTATTTTAAAAATTGTTGCTAACTCAAGGACCATACAAAAGTGGGCAGAGGGCCATATTTAGCCCTGAAACCTATAGTTTTACAACTCCTGTTCTAGACATTAGTGTTAGACAAAGAGATGCAACAGAGATCTTGTCCTTAAAGAACTAAGTCATTGTTCTCTCTAATTAGGAGAAATATAGGAACACAAATAACTATGAAACACAGTAGGTTGTGATAAATGTGCAAGCAGAGTCCTGGGAGAAATTTGAGAATTATCTTTCATCTAAAAAAAAAAAAGTGTTTTAAGGAAAGGCTTCATGGTGGACATGGCATCTAAGTGGAGTCTTAAAGAAAGGAAAAGGACTTCAATAGGCACAATTGGGAAAAGAGTCTTTGAACAAAATCATGGAAAGTGAAAAAAATATGAGAACAAATGGTATAGATTAGCTTTTGACTGTCAGGTAGTGGACAGAAGGAGGGGAGTAATATGAGACAATGGTTGAAAGACAGGTTGGAACAAAGTTTGTAAGAAATCTTGAAATTCTGTTCAAGGGATGAAATTAGTTAAAAAAAACACTAAAGTTTTTGATTAGAGGTGTGATGTGATCACAATAGCTAATTATCAGCAAGGAATATGGGGGATAGACTAGAGAAAGACTAAAATAATATGAGGAAGACAACTTGGGAGCCAATTATAATAGTCTAAGCAGACAAAAAGAGGACCTAAACAGGGATTGTTGTGAAGAGTGTTGAGAGAATATAGAAGATATGAAAAGATTTCATTTAGAGATTAAATCAATAGAACTTGGCAACTGATGGTGTACTTGTACTGAAAGAGGAGGAACCACAAAGAGCCCTCAGATAGGAAGCATGAGCAATTGGGAAATAAAGGCTTTATGATGGAAGAGTGAAGGAAAGGAGCAGGTTGGGACGTTGATGATTCTGAGTTTAGTTTTGGACATGCTGAGTTTGAAGTATTAGCATTTCAATCCTGCAGGGGAAAACCAGCAAGAAATTGGAAAAGTGGGACTGGAACTCTGGGGAGATGTTGAGGGATACGACAAAGATTTGAGATCCATGCAAAGAACCATCAAGGAAGACAAAAATACTTAAACAGAGGTATTAGGCTTAAGATCAATGTTCTTGGAAAGAGCTGTCTTAATAGAGTGGTGGGGACAAAAGTCAGAGAGACTGTAAAGGATTATTACTTATGTTGTTACTAGATATAGATTAGGGTAAGCCAAAAAGAAACTTTAATGTGTGTCTTTAATTTATCAATATGATGGATGAATTGCACATTATTTGATAAAGATGACACAAATCAATTGAGGAATGACGGAACAAATTGTTGTACATGTTGATGATGGAATTCCATTGTTCTAGAAGAAATGATAAGCAAGATGATTTCGGAAAAAATTGAAAAATCTGCAGGAACTGATGCAGAGCAAAATAAGCAGAACCAGGAGAATGTTGTACACAGTGACAGCAATATTGGATGATCTTGATTATCTGTGAAAATTTGGCTACTCTCAGCAATAGAATGATCTTGGACAATCCTGAAAGACTTATGAAGGAGAATGCTCTCCACCTCCAAAAAAGAACTGTTGGAGTCATCTTTTATATCAGTGTATTTATGGCTTTATTTTGGGACTTGGGGTATGTATGAGTGTACTCTTACAATAGTGACCAAAGTGGAATGTGTACTTTTCATAACAATAAAAATAAAATTTTAAAAAGACAGCAAAACATTCCCTCCAAGGAGACTACTTGCCAAATACACAGGAATAAAAAAAAATCCCTATTATATGACTGCAATTTACCTGGGTTTGTTTTACATTAAAAATTTTTAATTTAATGTTCTTTTATGTTCATGTTAATAAAGACCACACCAAACAGAAAATAATTGGTATATTAACTTGAAAAATATATACATTACATTAAATAGGGGTTTTGTTTAGTCTTTTTTTCAAAACCCATTTGGGGTTTTCTTGGCAAAGAAACTGGAGCAGTTAGCCATTTCCCTCTCTTGTAAAATTGTTCATTTTACAGATGAGGAAACTGAGGCAAGCAGGGTTAAGTTATTTTCACTAAATGTCTGAAGCCAGATGACAAGTGTTCCTGACTTGAGGCCAGACTCTATCCATCTGACAACCCAATTGCCACACACACACACATACACACACACACACACACACACACATATATGTACAGTTGTATGTTCATGTGTAGCCAGATGTAATTAAGTGGGCTAGTTACTTTAAAATTAGTTTAAAACACACATCTTTTTTTTAGAACAAACTAAAAATTTTGCTTTTGAATTTTTGTTTCCTGGCTTTGTAATAACAATTATCACCTTTGTAGAAAAGGACTTCAAGTCTGGTTGTATTAGACACAAATAAGAATGCCTACTAAAACAATATATTCTTTCATTTTCAAACTTAGCTGGTTGTATTCTTTCTTACCCCTTAAACTTTCATCTTTTCAATAAAGTAATCTGCCAGATTAATATTTAACTTTTTTCCTTTAAGTTTTCTTCCTAAATTAAAAATAGAAAGCTACAAATTCATGCATTTATGGATGAAGAAGTGCCCAAAGCCATCATTGCCTCTAATCATTTCACCTTAAGGAAAAACAACAAAGCTGTCCACTAATTGAAATTCATTGATGCCCACACTAGCTTAACTTTCCTGAGTTATTTCAAAAAACTGAAAAAGAGAGAGAAAAAAAGGAAATCAGGAAAATAAAATTTTGCTTTCAAACAAAACATAAAAGTTGGAAATTGTGCTGTCATGGGTGATAGTGCATGGATGGAGCAGCTAATGCAAAATCCAGCCTTCTCTCTCTCTCTCTCTCTCTCTCTCTCTCTCTCTCTCTCTCTCTCTCTCTCTCTCTCTCTCTCTCTC
>NC_058132.1:514524642-514576420 GCF_016433145.1 Gracilinanus agilis
TCTCTCTCTCTCTCTCTCTCTCTCTCTCTCTCTCTCTCTCTCTCTCTCTCTCTCTCTCTCTCTCTCTCCCTCTCTCTCTTCTCTCTTCTCTCTCCCTTTTTCCTTTCACTTTTCTCTCTCTTCTCTCTCTCTTTTTCTCTCTCTGTGTCTGTGTGTGTTTCTCTGTCTCTCTTTCTGTCTCTCTCCCTCTCTCCTTCCCATTTATCTCTCTATCCTGCCTTTTTCATATCTTATCTGTCTTGCCACCTCTCTTTCCTTCTTGATTTTTAGCACTGGTTTGTGTGTCAGCTGAAATGGTGAACATGCTGTTCTCAGATGTAGAGTGCTTGCATAGTTGGGAGAGTAATTAGTTTTATTTACACTTCACTGGGGCACCTACTCATTCAAGGCCATGGAGTATGTCTGCACAAAAACTTATAAGAATAAGAATTGATTAGGGTCAATGAGGAGAAAAAAGTTTTATCTGCCTTCCTTCTTTGCTAAACTGAAAATAATAAAGCTTTAGTGGTATCATTATTCAGAAGGCACTGAAATGGTCCACAGAAAGGACCCTTTCTTGCCCTGTGGACTGTCATTTGGACTCTGAGATCATTTTGTTAGAGGGCCATATCTCACTGTCCATAAGACATTTCCTGTTCGTATCCTGATCAATGACCATGTAACTCTGAGGATTAAATTTCAAGTGTGGTTGGGGGAAACATACGTCATTCCTTTACCCAGCAAGCCAGGAATGTTGTGGCTTTGAACATTTAGCAAAAAAAAAAATCTTGCCATTTTTACAGTTCTTTAGAGTTTACAAAACACTCCATACTATTATTTTACTTGATTGTCAAAGTAGCTCTGTGAGGTACATAATGTAAGTAATTGGGGTCATGAAATTAGCATCATAGTCTCATAAATTTAGCACTGGGGCAGAGGTCTCTGGGAATCATGTAGTCCCACTTATCTCCAGGATCTATTCTGATCCATTTTCTATTTTATATTTTTATCAATGACATAGATAAAAGTACTAATGGTATTCAAATTTCAAATGACACTAAATTAGGAAGGATAAGCATCTGGGTGGTTCAATGAATGGACCACCAGAACTAGAGTGTTCAAATCCATCGTCAACAATTATTAGCTATGTGACCCTGGTCAAATCACTTAACCCTGTTTCACTCAGTTTCATCTTAAAAATCAGTTAGAGAAGGAAAAGGCAAGATATTCTGGTATCTTTACCAAGAAAACCCCAACAGGGTCATGAAGAGTTGGACACAACTAAAACAACTGAACAACAAATTAGGAAGGATAATTAATCTACTGGATGACAGTCAGGATCTAAAAAGAACTTAATGGTCCAGAGAATTAATTTGAATCCAATAAAATGAAATAGAGTTACCATAAATGTAGAATTTCATTCTTGATTACAAAAAAAATCACAAGTAAAAAGATAGGGTAGGGTAGCTCAGGGTAGACCATAATTTGTCTGAAAAAATATATATAGTGGGTTTAATGGACTGTAAGCTCAATATGAGTTAAAAGTGTGATGTAGTAGCCAAAAAAAAGGTAATTTGATCTTGAGCTGCATTGAGAGGCAGAGTTTCCAGGAATAAACAGGTAATCGTCCTTCTATACTGTGCCATCATCAAACCCCATTTGGAGTGTTGTATTCAATTCTGGGCACCATGGTTTAAAGAAGACATTAATACACTGGAGACCATCCAGAGAAAAACCATTAGGATGATGAAGGATCTTGAATCTATGTCATAGGAGGATTGGTTGAAGAAAATGTGGATCAATAGCCTAGACAAGAGAAGACAAGAAAAAGGAGGGCATGGTAGCAGCATTCACGTATTTATGCCATGCGGAAAAGGGATTCAATTTTTTCCATTTGTCCCCAAAGGGCAAGACTTGAGAGCTAATGAATTTCCCTTCCTTGTAGGTCTTCAAGAAGAAGCTGGATGGCCACTTATGTTATGGTAGGGATTATTTTATTATATGCGTTTGACTGCTGGGGTCCTTTTCTGGCTCTCAAATTCTAAGGTAGTATAAATCTATAATTTCCTCATTTTATGGATGAAGGCTAACGAGATGAGGTGAATCAACAAAGACCACACAGACTGTAAAGGGACAGAACCAAGATTTAAGCACAGGTCCCCTGAGTCCAAATCTAGAATTTTGCACAATAGATCACAGTAGATCACAGTAGTAATACATCATAGTGTATTACTGTGAAATAAACTTTATCAAGACTAAAATATTGGCCAATTTCAAAAAGAAAAGCTTTCATTTGTTCAAATTTAAGTCTTAAGGAAGCAATAGTTTTGACCATCAAAGTATACTGAATGGAGTTGAAGACTAAGTGAAGACTATTGTATTTAAAAGTGATTTACAATGAAAATGAAAATTTTGAGGAAGGAATATCTCACTGCAAATCGATATCCCTGAGCAAAGTGATATTACATTGTATTAACTTACAAATCAATCAGAATGCCTTGATGAATATTTAAAACTAAACATTTGTCTAGTAGCTGATATTCTCAAAGGATTCCCTATATAGTCTTCCTCTGATGCCTTCTTCTCAAAGTCTATATTAGTGCAGCATGAGCTCTGGGACTTTCTTCCATGCTAGAATGGCTTTGAGGATTGGCTTGGTGACAGACAAATGCAGAAAGGGTGGCCACAATGCAATGAATTCTGGACCATGGCAACTCAAGAAAGAAAGAAAAGATAATACAAAATGTTCTTTTGTCCTATGTGTCCTTCCCTTTTTTCAATGATGATAGTGGAGAGATAGAAAATGGGGTTGATGTTCTTAAAAATGACCAGTTTTTGAGTCTGATTTTAGCTCACCTAAATTTGAAGTTTTTCCTAAAACATATTCACCTCCCCACCAATAGCTTTCTTACTCTTTGGGACATACTGATGCTCTGTGGTCCTCTCTTCTAATTGGTGAATTCTTGGTATGGACCACCATTTCAGATCTGCAAGCCATGACGTCTTCATTCCTCTCTCCTCTTTTGAATTTCTAGACACATCTACCTCCTCAACAGTTGCTTTGAGCCTTTGAAGGTACACTACCCCCCTACTTCCACTCATTTTCCATCTCTCTTTCATATTTTGTTTTCCTCCATTAGAATATAAGCTTCTTGGGGCAACTAGTTGGTTCAGTGGATAGAGAGCCAGGCTTGGAGATAGAATGTCCTAGGTTCAAATCAGATCTCGGATACTTCTTAGCCGTGTGACTCTGGTTAAGACACTTCACCCCTAGTACCCAGTCTTTATCTTTCTTTTGCTTTAGAAACAATACATAGGATTGATTCTAAGTTTGAAGGTAAGGTTTTGTTGGTTTTGTTTCTTTTTTAAGAAAGAAAAAGAATATAAACTTCTTAAGAATAGAGACAATTTTTGGCTTGTGTTTATATCTCACCACAGCTTAGTACAGGACTTGACACTTAGTAGTTAATAAAGTTAATAAATGTTCTATATCTATCTTTCTATCTATCTAAATACTAAAAATTTGATATATGATTGAAAGAACTGACTATATCAATATTGCATTTGTCATAGTACTTGAAACTAGGAAGCATAAAAAGTCATAACTAAAAGAAAGGAGGAATCACAATTGTCCTTGAAGAGGAGATTTAAAGCTATAATACGTTTGTTAATTTTTCTTTTTTAAAACATTTTTAATTACTTGATAAGATATTTCCCAATTACAGGTAAACAATATCTTTAATATTCATGTTGTTAAATTCTGAGTTCCAAATTCCCTCTCCATCTCATCCATCCCTCACCACTTGAGAATGCAAAATATTGCATGTTGCAAAAGGAAATATACACACAAAAAATAAGAAAAAGGTTTTTTTTTAAATATGCTTTAATCTGTACTCAGAGTTGTCAATATTTTTATGCCACCCTATTTTCACCCTCAATGACAGGGAAACTCTAACCTTTGAAACCTAATACCTAAGGCACTACTAGTGTTTTTGATGAGAAGGTGTTTAAGATGAAGTCTGAAGGAGTGGCTATATCCCAGTGCACACCGAGGAAAGCTGCGCCGGAAGCTCAATCTTGAAACTATTAAGGAATCATTTTATAATGTTTCTCTTGGAGGAGAAGATGCCTTAAGACTAAGAAAAAATAAGAAATGATGAACAGGTTGATTTTAGAAAAAATGGGTAACTTGCATGAAATAATGAATAGTGAAATGAGCAGAACCAAGATGTTGCATACAGTAACAACAATATTATTTGTAGAGTAAATGTGAATGAGTATGCTCTTCTAAATTATATGAATATTCAAATCAACTATGAAAGACCTATGAAGGAAGATGCTGTCCATCTCCAGAGAAAGAATAGACATATGAAACTGTATTTTTATAGTTTATATATGTACACACACATATGTGTATAGCCAATTTAATAAAAAATATACGTGTGTATAATGTTGACATCTAGTATGGAGTTAGGAGGGAGTGAGGGAAGAAAATAGCTTGGGAATTAAATGCAACAAAGACAAAATATAAGAATTTTTAAAAAGATTTCAAAGAAACATGGAAAAATATTAAAAAACTAATTTGAAGGTCCTGAAGAAAAAGAAAAAATACACTAGAAGAAATAATGTAGAGAACAAAAAGCAAAAAAAGGAAACAGACCAGGCCAAGTTTCTCCCCAAAGATGATATAAGAAAATGAACCTTTTTTTCCTTAGGTGGGGACCTATGGCTGTGGATTGCTGCATATATGGTCAGACTCAACTGATGTGTTGGCCAGTTTTATTGAACTATTTTCTCGATTTTGCCTACTTTCTTTTTCTGTCTAATTTCATTTTGTTACAATGTATGGTTTACTGGGAAGGGGAAGGAGATAAGATTTACTTGGAAAAGAAGATTATGTAAAAATAAATTATAAATGTATATACACATACATGTTATAAATGTATGTAAAATAGTTTCCTTAAAAGGAAAAATCAACTATATTTTACTCAAAAAAATAGATGAGAATATCAGTAACTTTAGATACATTTGACTATTTTGTTAATAAAATCATTATAAAAAGTATTAACAAATGTCTAAGGCATACTTGATGAAAATATAAAGAGGGATTAAGTAAGCTTTAGCCAATTACTTTCCAAATCAAACTAGAGTTCTATGGTATTACAACTAAAAGCTACAGAGAATTCAAGATTGTATCTTTAGATGTTTCTTGATTATAAAAAAAAAAACACTTTAAAAGCTCTGTTCTAGGGGGCAGCTGAGTGGCTTGGTGGTTTGGGAGCCAGGTCTAGAAACAGGAGGTCCTAGGTTCATATTTGGCCTCAGACACTTCCCAGCTGTGTGACCCTGGGCAAGTCACTTGACCCCCATTGCCTAGCCCTTACCACTCTACTACCTTGGAGCCAATACACAGTATTGACTACAAAATGGAAGGTAAGGGTTAAAAAAAAAAAAAAAAAAAAAAAAAAAGCTCTGTTCTCACAAAAGGTCTTTCATACATGTGTTAAAATCATATTACTCCTTGATAAATACAATCATAGATATAACTATGTTCCATAACCCTCTGAATATTAAAATCATGAAAGAAATAAACCCTCGATTGTGTTGCTCACCAAAGGTATTTAGCACATTCATGATTTATAGACAAAATGGAAAAGGAATCCCCTATAGATAGTGAGGTCCTTCTATTTGGGGATGCAAGTCCTGTAAGAAGTATTTAAAAACTTTATTTATTTATGATATTACCTCAAACTCTCACAGACTTTGGCAAAGAAATAATTCATTTTGATTGTTTGTATTTGATGGTAAGTTTTTATTTTCTTAAAAGAATGTTAAATCTATATTCTACACAAAATCTCACTAAAATTAAAATACAACAATAGTAATATTTTATATTTAAAAACTGCTATAAGGTTGACAGCAAAACTTCCTTCAAGTAATGGAAAAAGCTATATAACAACCTTGTGCGATTTATCCACAAATTTCACTCATCCTTAATTCTCTTCCCTCCTAAGCCACAAAAGACTTTGCCAAATTTCCTTAAACCACAGGAATTAAAGTTAGAAGAAACTTTAGAGATCATCTAACCTAAACTATTCATTTTATTTTTTTTACGTTTTTTTATCATGAACACAACAAACACTAGATAAAAATGCACATTTCCATATAATTGAATTAAACATGAGTGTGCAAATTTCTCTCATGTACTGTCTGTTTTCTTTAAATATATACATATTATATATATATATGATATAATACAATAAATTCAAAATGTAGCTTTCAAAGTTGTCCTGCTAGTTTGTGGTTCTTTCTAGTTTTCCTTCTGTTCAATTCTGTTTTTCTTTTAAGTTTCATTGGCTCTCTTTTCTTTCTTGTTTTTTTGAGGTTTTTTTTTTTTTGCTTCCCTATCTCTGTGTCCCTCCCAATCTGTCTCTTCATCAAACTGTAAAAAAAAGGGGGGAAACAAAGGAAAACAAAGCCCTTACAACAAATATGCATAGTTGAATGAAACAAATTCCCACACTGATCATATCAAAAAATGTATTATCTTATTCTGCATCTTGCATCTATTACCTCTGTCAGGAGGTGAGGAGCATGTTTCATCCTCAGTCCAATGACATCCATGATTTCTCAAAAGAGATAAGTCTCCTAAAAATACATATGGGACAAATTAAACAGGTGAAAAATAGCTTATTGTCCAGATTGCAATGTGCAGTTGGAAGGCGAGTCCAATGAGTTAGTATATCAGTACAAATTTTTGGGACAGTCATTGTTAAAGTGATTGTTAAAGAACAATCAATTGGGATCAGGACTAAATAGAGGAAGAGAGCAAACTGGCTTGGACTTAAGAAATTATACAATGTTTTAAAATGTTTTTAATGTTCTTGCAGTTCGGGGGAGATGCAATGAAGAGTAAAAGTCCATTTTAGAGAGCTTTTAACAACCTTTATTGATACAAAAGGAGGAGAACAATTGGTAGTGGGTAGTGTGTAGTAGTCTTGGTGTATAGCCAAATTCCCACAGTGGGCAGCACACAATTGGTGGGAGAGTGGTAGCTATGTTTCAGATGAAGGCATAGAAGGTGTCAGGGATTTATATACTCATATATAAATATATATTATATATTATATACATATATATATGTGTGTGTGTGTGTGTGTGTGTGTGTGTGTGTGTGTGTGTGTGTGTGGGCATCTAGGTGGCACAGCAGATAAAGTCTTGTGTTTGGAATCAGAAAGACTCATTCCCCTGAATTCAAATCTGGCCTCAGACATTTACTAACTATGTGACCTTGGGCAAGTCACTTAACTCTGTTTGCTTCAGTTTCCTCATCTATAAAAATGAGCTGAAGAAGGCAAACAACTCCAGGATCTTTGCCAAAAATCCAAAAATAGGATCATAATTAGACACAATAGAATAACCAAACAGTAACAGTAAATATATGCATACGCATATACATGTACATAAAACCTATGTGTGTGTAAATATGCACATATATCTGCACACATATATACACACACATAAACCCAGTATGTATTTGCATGCATATGTATTTAGGCTGATATAGACATAGACAGACATCAATATAGAAATTTGTTTGTTCTCCAGTCATGATCATGTCTGACTCTTCATGGCCCCATTTGTGGTTTTGTTGGCAGAGACCCTGGAGTGATTTGCCATTTTCTTCTCCAGCTCATTTTATAGATGAGAAAACTGAGGTAAATAGGGTTAAGTGACTTGCCCAGGGTCACATAGCTAGTAGTTCAAATCTAGTCAATATGAGATCTGTGTCTTCAAGAAATGTCATCTGGATAAATGTAACTAGACAAAATCTATTTTACACATAGACATTTGTCAATTTTTAAATATATCTGGAGAATAAAAATAAAAGTAAATCTAAAAAAATCCAGTCTGAGGCTGGATTTGAACTGAGGAAGATGAATCCACCTGATTCTA
Source organism: Gracilinanus agilis (assembly GCF_016433145.1). Classification (NCBI taxonomy): domain Eukaryota; kingdom Metazoa; phylum Chordata; class Mammalia; order Didelphimorphia; family Didelphidae; genus Gracilinanus; species Gracilinanus agilis. The sequence goes on from NC_058132.1 coordinate 514,532,578, forward strand.
AGCCCTTCGTTATATCTACTGCATTATCTAGCTGCCCAGATACCAACAAAGATATGGCTATAGATACAGAGATAGATATGTACACATATATAGATATAATTTTAAAAGAAGAGCCAGCATGATGCCAATGGAAGAGTGTCTCATTAACTCTAGAACCTATAAAGTGAGAATATTTTCTTAAGAGAGTAAGGAATAAGCAATGATGATAAAGGGAACTTAACCTGAAAAATCCTAGTCCAACAAGAAACCGAAGTAGGTTAATGTTCAGTCTCTGAGTGTATTATCTTTGGCATATGTCCATCTGGGGTAGATATTAAAGGAAAGCTTTGTATAGCAGTTCAACTGGTTTTCACCAGCTCACAAACCGTTCCCTTGTCTAACACCCTCATATCCTGAAGAACTGAGGAAGCAAGCGAAAGAAGAGCTATCCATTCCAAGATGCTAACTATGTAAGTTTTAAACACATTCAAAAGAGAAGAAAATATTTAAATGGCTATTATTTTAAGTTCTTGCTTTTTGCCAAGCAGAAACTGGTAGCTCAAAATACTAATTATTGTTGTGATCATTTAGCCATATGGTCAAAAACTAGCTAGGCAGTTGAGATTCCTAATCATAAGGAAATAATTAAGGTTTATTTCTCTCTATGGAAGCAAAACCTATGTACAGGTACAAATATATGTAGGAAGGACTCAAACATCTGGTGAATCCTATATGTTCAAAAGCATATTCTGTTTGCAGTCTCCTGTATATGGAGAGGAATAATATGCGGAGAAAACATATCCATATCCATATCTATGCATCTATGTACCCATGTATCCATTTATCCATGTATCCATGTATCCATCCCTCCATTCATCCATCCATCCATCCATCCATCTATGCATCCATCCATCCATCCATCCATCCATCCATCCATCCATCCATCCATCCATCTGTCCATCTATCCATCTGTCTGTCTATCTATCTATCTATCTATCTAGCTAGCTAGCTATCTAGCTATCTAGCTATCTAACTATCTACCTACCTATTTCTCTAAGTAAATAAGTTAAATAAGTAAGTAGTAGTAATAAATCCAGATTTGAATTCAGGACTTCTTAATTCCAGCAGCTAGGTTGTGTAGTAGATAGAGTACCGGATGTGGAGTCAAGAAGATTCATCTTCCTGAGTTCAAATCTAGTCTCAGACACTTTCTATATTAGGTGACCCTGGGCAAGTCACTTAATTTCGTTTGCCTTAGTTTCCTCGTCTTTAAAATGAGCTGGAGAAGAAAATGGCAAACCACTCCAGTCTCTGCCAAGAAAACCCCAAATGAAGTCACAAGTATAAATAACAACTTCCAGGCTGCATGTCCAACTTTTTAGCAACTGTGACACGTAGCTGTTGCTCATCCTCCTCTGCATCTTCCTCCTTTTCTCCTTCTCTTCTTCCATTATTCCTCAAAGATATTAATGCCTTTTGGGAACAAAACCAGTAAATCCAAATTACATTTTTTGTAAGGCAGAGTCAATGAGGCCAAATAGTCTCTTCAAAAACAATGAATTTGGCCAACCTTTGCACCTTAGGAATATTATAGTGAACTCTAATTCACTTCCACAGTTAACCCCACCTTTCCTATGCAGAGACATATGAAGGTCGTAAACCAAAGTAATTATTGACTACTCCACTCTAATGACACAGAATTTATCTTCTTTAAATAGCTGTTATCATTGTTACCTAGTATATCATCATTTAGACAGCTTATGTTTATCCACAAAAGGGTCACCACTGATAACACAACTATAGAGAATTTAAAATTACTCATGAATGAAAGCTATTTTTTAGGTCAACTGGGTGATACTGACATATTCTGACAGCTTTGGATACAAACTTCAACATTTAAATCCTGATACTTTTACTCTCTATTTCTTAAGGAAAATGATTCAAAACAGTACGTGCTGTTTAACTTATTTCATAGGGTTGTACATGGAAATAAACAGTGGTTAAATGATCCATCTGAGGTCACAAAGCAAGAAAAGACCTAAATAAACCTGAATCCCTGCCATAACTTTGCTGATTCACTGCCCTGTTCTGTTGCTACTAGACCATATTGTTTACTGATTCATTTTAAATAATACTGATGTGCAGAGATGTACCAATGACCCATTTTCTGTTTAAAATTAAATCCATACTTCATGTATTCTAATCTAGCATCATCATGTAGAAGACATAGCTTATACTTCATAGCATGTGTCATATTTCTTTAATTAGCTACATTCTGAACCTTTTAATCCTTCTCATTTGCAAAAATATTATCTTAGATACTTTGCCTTTTTTGTACCAACCTTTAAATCTTAACTTATATTAACTCTCTGCTAAGCCTCCTTTCACCCTAATTTGAAAGATAATTTAAGAATGAAAAATAAGCTACAAAAGGAGAAATTGTTTTAAATAAAATCTGCCAGGGAGAACATATAAATTCATAACCATTCAACATATTCCTTCTGAGAGGGGTGATCTGCTTAATCTCTGCATTGTTATCATCACTATGACTTTCATTAGTTCTTTTTCAAGAAGGTTTTTCTTTGTCTCATATTGAAAGAACTGTTCTATTTCTAAAATTTCCACTTTCTTCTGTGACTCTAAGTATGAAATAAAGTTGTTTATTGGTTAAATGTGAAGTCCCAAAGCCTAACATCCATACCCATCTCCACATCCCTCTCGTGAATAATTTCATTTATTTGTCTGGCTTTTCTGACCTATAAAAGGAGCATAGTATACCAGGAATATATTATTATGATTATTAAATCTGTTTGAAGCTTTCCCCTTGGACCTCACACAGCACACTTTGTTTTTCACCTCTCATGCATTTTTCATGTGATAATGTATATTATTGTTATCTGTGTGAGAGTCTTACCTTTCAACCAGACAGTGTACTCAATGAGGACTAGGATCTTATTATCTAAGTTTGTATCCACCCCTGCCTCTCTATAGGACCTTAAAAATGTTTGCTGAATGAAGGAATAAACAAATTTTAAAAAGAATACCTATGAGGAAAAAAAAGCTTTGAAAGGTGCTTTATTTTAGGCTACAGTGTCCTGATATTCTTGAATGTTGGGGTGAGAGGAAGAGGGCAACATAAAAATGTACGAAGATTTAATTTCCTTTAATTGGCGAGAATTCCCTCTTCTCACCTCAAAAGCATAGTTGTAGACAGTTTCAAATTGTCTTAATATTTTTTGCATTTTGTTGAACCTCATACCTCATAAAGGGTCTATAAGACAATAATAAGAGGAACAGTAACTAATATTTATAGAGTGCTTACTATGTGCCAGACACTGAAGTAAATGCTTTAAAATTATCTCATTTGATCTTTACAATTAACCTGAGAGATAGATGTTATAATTCCTATTCTACATTTGTGTAAACTAAATCAAGAGGTTAAGGAATTTGCCTTTAGTCACTTAGCTATTAAGTGTCTGAGGCCAAATTTAAACTCAGATTTTCCTGAATTCACAACCAGCATTTTATACACACCGTTCCACTAAAGTTGGATGAAGTGAAGCAAAAAGACAAACACCAGCAGATATTCTGCCATCCATTAAAGAATGTCCATTACAACTTTTGAGGGGCCATATTCATGCTTCATTGATGTAGCCTTCTGTGCATCTCAGAATAATAGATATTCTCTGCTACTAGTAAGGGTTAAAATAATGTGCATCTTCCATCTTAGAACTAATACCGTGTATTGATTCCAAGGCAGAAGATTGGTAAGGTTCAGGCAATGGAGGTTAAATAAGAATGTGTTGAAGCCAGATTTGAACCCAGGACCTCCCATATCTAGGATGGCTCACAGCCACCTCACTTGGACCCTCCACATAAGTTTTTAATGTTCTAAGACTAAAGGTCTATTCCTTTGCCCATATCAAATGAGATTTCTATGGTCTAGGATACTCGAAATATGAAAGAAGATTTAAAATAATCATTAAAAACCCAGGGACACCCAGTTTGTTGGCCTTGAGCTCACTCTATAGCCCTCCTTCACCTCCTAATCTACTGACAATGAGACTACATTAGCAGATTTAAAGATGCCTCACAGGCTTATGTCAAACCCATCCCTATTAGTGGATATTCTCTCCCTCTTTCCAGGACCATAGAGACTCCAACTTTAGTCTTTGAAAGTTTTCTCTGGCCTTAATAGCTAGCTTGACCATAGTCTTTCAGAAGCAACTTAGATATTAATATACCTAGGATAGGAAAATAAGTAATCAAATGGGGAGAAAAATCTTTGTTTCAAATTTCTCTCATAAGGGCTTGGTATAGAAAATATATAAACAAATACATATGCTTAAGAATAATAGCCATTCCCTAAAGATAAATGGTCAAACCATATGAACAAATAATCCTCTAAAGAACTACAAATTATTTACCAACCACATAAAACAATGCTCTAATTCATTAATAAAAGAAATGCAAATTATAACAACACATTACACCCTGAAAATTTTGAAAGATAAAAATAAAAGAAAATGTCAATGTTGGAGTATGGGAGAATAGGCAAACTAATGCATTGTTAGTGGACTTATAAATGGCACAATCATTTTGGAAGACAATTTAGAATTATGTAAATAAAGTGACTTAAATGTCTGCACTCTTTTAACTGGGACTCCTACTGAGTTTATACTCCAAAGAACCTTTTTTTAAAAGTTTCTTTATACTCCAAAACACTTTTATTTATTTATAGCAGCACTTTTATTGATAGCTAAAAATCAGAAACAAAATATATACCCATAATTTGGGGAAATGACTAAACAAATTGATGTACAAGAATGTAATGGAATATTATTGTGCTATGAGAAATGAGATGTGTGATGAATACATAGAAGTATGGAAGATCTATGTGAACTAATACAGAATAAAGTAATAAAAGCCAAAAAATATGCACGATAACTACAACAATTTAGGTGTAAAGCAACACACCAGAAAAAAGTAAATGTAACAAATATTATAAAGATAAGTACAACTTAAATGAAGGGATATGAGATGTTCCCAACCTACCCTTTATGTGGGTGGGAAAATCCACAGGTTTTACATATTGCATATGTTTTAGGACTTTCTCAACATATTGATAAGTTATACTGACTTTTTTTCTTTTTTATGTACAAAAAATATTATTTATCAAGTGAGCTGGCTTGCTAGGGAAGAGAATAGGGAGATACATATGGAATACTATAATAATATAAGAAGCAAAAATTATCAATAAAATTTTTTTTAATTTTTTAAAAGAACAAACAGTGGCCACTAAACCATAAATAAAGGTTTCTGTCGGCCACATATTGACTTAGAAGTACATGTACTAACAGTATCTATAATCTATTTTTTTTTAAACCCTTGTACTTTGGTGTATTGTCTCATAGGTGGAAGATTGGTAAGGGTGGGCAATGGGGGTCAAGTGACTTGCCCAGGGTCACACAGCTGGGAAGTGGCTGAGGCCGGGTTTGAACCTAGGACCTCCTGTCTCTAGGCCTGACTCTCACTCCACTGAGCTACCCAGCTGCCCCACTCTATTTTGTTTTTTAAATTTTTGTTAAATATTTCACAATTGCATTTTAATCTGGTTCCTTCCACATTCTGGAATACCTCTATTCCAGGCAAATCTCTAAGCATATGAATTACAGAGAAGGTACCAATTGGCATTGCTAGAAGAATTTTCTTTTTGTGTGTGTGAAAAATGCTTTATTTTTCCATTAATTAATTAATTTAGAATATTTTTCCATTGTTTACATTATTCATATTCTTTCCTGTTCCTCTTCCCTGCCCCATCCTGAAGCTGACATGAATTCCACTGGGTTATATATGTATCATTGTAGAAGAATTTTCTCATGCCTATCCTTATATCACTGAAATCAAAAGATTTGTCCCTCCTCTATGGATAAGTGAGCTGTACTTTTCTGAGCATAAAATAATGCAAGTTTCTGAGTTTGTGTGCTACTTGGAAGAGTCCAAAGTCCTTAATAGAGGCAGGCAGCTCATAGATTGTTATATTTTTTCAGTATGCTCTAGGTCAGGGCAGATAGACTAGGAGATTGGACTGGTGAGACTGCCTATGTGATACATGAGGTCATGCTATATACTTTCAACTCCTGCTGTCTTGTTATAATAATCAAAGTCAGATAAATTAACTGGGTATGGATAGTATTGCTCTCTTTCTCTCAAATCATAGTGTTTGAAATAGAGTATATGCTTTATCAATTTTATTCCTTAATTTAATATAAATGAAACCAGATAAGTAATAATTCCAAATTGTACTACAAATTGCTGAAACTCTCTATTCCCTACTTCCCAGACCCAACTTCCCCACCTCCCAACATCTTCCATTTCCTTATATCTAGGTCTTAACTTTGATATTGTCACTTTTCAGCAGGGTCTTTAGGAGGTAAGGTAGAGTAATTTGGAATCAGGAAATCTGGTTTTAAACCCTGACTCTGTATCCTCCACCATCTGCAAAATCTCTGTGTCTCAGTTTACTCATAATATAAATGCGGATGGTTACTCAAAGATCTCTGCAGTCCATTTGAAGCTCTAAAATGATGATCATATGCCTAGATGAAAGTTGATTAATTGTTTAATCTCAGTTTCCACATTTGTAAAATAGTGATAAGAAGATTTGAGCAGAGAGGCAGTATGATAGAGGAAGTAGAATCACTGAGTAGAGTAGAAAAAGATCAGAAGAAATAGATTAATATCCAAACTCTGACATTATCTGTCTTTGGATAAATCACTTTAAACCAGCTGGTCTGCATTTTTGTCAGATATAAAGTGAAGGTATTATACTAACTAGTCTCTGAAACCTAAACCCATGATTGTAAGGTCCTAAGAAAAGAGCTGACTTCTAAGTCAGGAATATCTATTTTCAAGTATCAACTTGTGGCATATATTGACTGTGTGAAGCTGAGCAAGTCAATTAATTTCTCAATACCCATCCCCTACCCCACCTTTAAGTAATTGTCCACCACTCTACATTTCAGAACAGTTAATGATCTACAACATTTGAGGTGATTTCCTCCCTGAGAATTGTTTATATCAAATAAAACATCAAAAGAATGGAAGGAAGGAAGGAAAAGAGAGAGAGAGAGAGACAGACAGACAGACAGACAGAGAGACACAGAGACACAGAGAGAGAGAGAGAGACAGAGAGAGAGAGAGAGAGAGAGAGAGAGAGAAAGAGAGAGAGAGAGAAAGAGAGAGAAAAAGAGAGAAAGAAAGAAAGAAAGAAAGAAAGAAAGAAAGAAAGAAAGAAAGAAAGAAAGAAAGAAAAGAAGGAAGGAAGGAAGGAAACAAAGAGTTGGACTACCCACAGGATGTTAATGAAACAATTATTGAAGGCATCATGGAATCCTATAAAAGTCCAGAGGACCTAGATTCATTCATATCTTAGTTATGCTACTTGCTACCTTTGTAACTTTGAGTAAACCACTTAATCCTTTTGGCTTTTGGTTTCCCTATCTACATTAGATGACACCGAAGGTCCCTTTCAATTTTAAATCTAAGAATTTATGCATTTGGAACTAGAGAAGATATAGGAGAAAAAAGCAGAACAGAACCGAGCAATTGATAGTCAGGAGACTAATTTAGGCAGTAATAGTGTCTAAATCATATGTGGTACACTAGATGCAGTGCTAAATTCAGAATTAGGAAGACTGAGTACAAATCATACCTCAGATACTTACTAGTTATGTGTCCCTGGAAAAGTCATTTAATCTCTAAGAGTGTCAGTTTCCTCATCTACAAAATGGGAATAATAATAGCGCCCATCTGATAGGGTTGTTGTAAGGCACAAAAGGGATGGATATGTAAAATGTTCTACAAATGTTAAAATTTGATTTTGATATTGTTAATATTGTTAATAATAAACTCTATACCCCACTTGGAGTGATTGTTTGAAAGCCTCTCAGTTATTTTTTGTCTGGAAAGCTCCATTAAAATGGGGGTGGCGGGGTGGAAAGGTAGAATAACGTTAAGTATTAGTTCCCAACTTGGTTCTATATTCAGGCACCTACAACTGTACACATAGATTCATTTCCTGCTAAAACATTCATTTCCTATTTGACAAACACAACCAGAGTTTGCCTTTTAAGAATTTAACTTACTACCCCAGTGAAGCTAAGCCTTTGGAGGAGAATCTGGATGAACTAGTAGAAACATACTATCAGGTTTATTTTCCTTCTATGGGAGGTCATGTCCCTCATTCTAAACTTAGTGAACTAATCTCGCCATTCCCCACACCCTAATTCACTATTTAAAAATAATGATTCTGATTTTTTTTTAACTCAGTGAACTGACTTGTTAGAAAATTCTTCACATCTATTTTTCCCCCTCTGGGCAACAAAGTATTTCCTGACATCTGTTTTGAATTTGTTTTCCTTTTAATTTGTGTATATGCATCCTTTTCCTATCATCTGGGCTGAATTGAAAATAACATCTTGGGATAAAATGATCTTTACCATTGTAGCAATAATATTACCTTTCATCCCATGAGACACCAAAGGGACTTTCAGGCCACCTATGTATAGATTACTTTACCCATTGAAATGCAGCTGTCTTCGTAGATGAATAAAACAAAACTATTTCATCTGACAACCCTATGCCACTCTTTCTTTATAGGTAAAGAAGAGATGTTGAAATAGAAATCTGATGATCTCTATAGAAGCTGGTAATCTCTACTGCCCTTAATAATCCAGAAAAGCCTCTTGGTAGTTCCAAATGTTTGGAGAATTGGGAGACCCTTCAGATGCCTGAAAAATACTTGGAGTTATAGAAATTGGGGTTTTCTTCAACTTCATTAGAAGGAATCTTGGGGCTCATACTGGAGCTGATATCCCACCCTCTCTCATTTGGGAGGAAGCCAATGTGCTCTCATCCAGCTGTTCTGATCCTTAGGTTACTTTGGGGAAGAGACAAAGTTATACATCCATTATTGTTCTCTGCCTTGGGAATATCATTATTAAAGAAATCTCATCAATTGGAAGAGAAAAATATTTGAGAAAAAGCAAAGACAGATGAAGAAACCAGAGAGCAATCATGACATAGCCTTCATTTTTCAATATATCGATGCTGTTTGCACTGAAGGAACACAACAGAATGGTTTCTCCTTTCTCATAAAATAAATGCATAACTCAGCCCTCAGACTCAGATGGAGGCTAGACCTCCTAGGTGCAAAGGAATCTTTCTGACATTTCTATGTGACTATTAAATGCCATTTCACATTTCCATACCCACTGGCTCCTTGCCATCTATATTTTGAGATGTTCACAAAATAGTGGGAAAGAATTCGCTTCTCTTTTCCAGCAGGAAATAATTCCTGTAAATGATTGACTTTAAAAAAATCTTATTCTAGAATGAACATTCACTTAAATTGGCACAATTTTTAAAATAGACTCTCTTTTAGCTGCTTAGACTATCTTTCATTCACATTGCCAGTTCTCATGGTCTTTGGTGACCTTGGAAAGTACCAAACCATAGGGCATTATTGGAAAAAACATTCTTCCTCAACTATATAGATCACTAATTTCTCAAATGACTAAGAAGAGGAAGAACTTGGAGTAATTTCTCACATTTTGATACTTTTCTGTGCTTTAAAAAACCAAACCTTTGGTAGACTTTATGGCTAGGATGAAACTTAAACCACATAATGATTTTTTTTAACCTGAGAGACCTTTCCAACTTAAATAACTACATGAACCTAAATAAATGGGAGACAGGTGCTAGGTAACTTACAAGTCACCTAAAAAATGATTTCCTGAAGTTGAGCAAATAAACTGCTCCATTAATACTTTGCATCACTTCTAAAGGATGCAGGATGTCACAGATTGGGGGTGGGGAAGAGCGTGAGATGATGAGATCAAAGCTAGTCCACTATAGAATAAAATGCATTTTCTCTTCAGCTTTGAAAATCTCTTTTTAAAGGGATCTCCTCCCCATTTTCTTTAGATTTTGGCATATGGTGTTCGCTACAGATGGATAAGCAGTGATACAGCTGTTAAATATCTGGCACTCGTGGCCTCATATGTGGATTGCCAGCTGGCCAGCAGCAGCTTAGGTTTGTAGAATAATCTGATTCTTCCCAGCTGTTATAAAAAAAAAAACCAGAAGGAGGAGGGGACATGCTCTAGTCCACCAATTCTCCTTCCAGACTATCTGGGCTTGAGTTTGGTCCCAACAACAATAACAACTTCCCTAGACAGCAACTTCCCTACCGCATGGCCCTCTTCATCCAAATTCTGTGTAAATGGGAATTTAAGGTTACATTTGGACAAGGTTAAGCGGGTTTCTGGAATTGCTCTTGCAGCAAGCTGTGAATAATGTATGAAAGGAAAAACACCAGTCCAATGCATGGCAAATATGGGAGACAGGTTCCTTTGCTGTCTGGATGCCGTCGGCACCCAATGTTGAGCCCAAAGTGACTGGCAGCCAGAAAATCTCATTAGCCTGAATCCCTTGATGACTCACGGAGAGGATGCTCCACCTAGCTTGTTTTTGACAAGAAACATTACCAGAGAATATTTTTAGTAATGGTAAAAAGAACTCTGATTTTGAAATGAAAGCTGAAAAGTGATAGATCAGAAGGATTCTGTGTGTGTTCAAAAGACTGAAGATGTCACATAGGCGATTCCTATCTGGAAGACTACTGGTGCGTAGATAGAAATGATTATATCATAAAGATTTTCAGAAAAACCATCAGTTTATCTCTTCAAAAAGAGCAAAAGTCACAAATGCTACTGATGCTTTTTATATTTTTCCAAACTATAACTTCATTGGATGGAAATTCTTTTATACTTTCAAACTTTTTACACTTCTGATTAAAACAACTTTTCATTTTCCATTGTAAACACCTACTTCTCACTTATTCACAAAACAATAAATATTTCCCAATCATAGAAAGCAGAAGAGTTTACTGAATAATCCATCTCCCATCCTGTGTATGAGCTGAGCAAACCCTAACACTCCAGAGCTGAATCACTGAGCAGAGCTTTTGGTTTCTGTGCCTGGCTTGCTCTGGAAGTCTTATGCAGTTGAGGATGTGTAGTTAAAAAACCAGAATTGGGTGGATTGCTGGGAAAGGGTATGGGGAAGCGAGAAAACTGCCTAAAGTACAACTTGTAGATAAATACCAGTTATATAGATATGAATGACAGAGCAGGAAAAGACATAGGAGAAAATTTGCATTTGGTAGATAGAATTATAAAAAGTCACCAAGGTATTTGTAAAAAAGTACGTTAGCATGAGAGAGGCTGGTGTGATGGAGGAAGAGTTGACCTTAAAGCCAGCTGGCATTTGGTTCAAGCTCTTCCTTCTGACACTAGCTGTGTGACCCTGGGAAAGTCCTTTAACCTTGATGAGAATAAGCAACTCTTTAATACTAAAAGTCACAGAGAAGGTGCTAACCTGTGTTGGTTTGTTAACTTCTACTGCTTGCTATCAGTCAGAATTTATTAAGTACCTACTATGTGCCAGACCCTGTGCTAAGCTCTGAATATAAAGTGTGCATGTTCAATGTGGATTCCAAAGTAGAGTACACTATTAAATATATATTGAAAATATAGACATGTTCCCTCTTAAAAAAATTAACCCTTACCTTCTGTTTTAGAATTCATACTTAATATTAGTTCCAAAGCAGATGAGTGGTAAGGGCTAGACAATTGGGGCTAAGTGACCTGCCCAGGGACACACAAGTAGGAGGTATATGAGGTAAAATTTGAACCCAGGACCTTCACCTCTCCAAACCTAGCTCTCTCTCTCTAATGATTGAACCATCTAGCTGCCTCTACACATGTTCTCTCTTCCGCATCACTCAAGCTCAAGTACATTTGGGAATAAAAGATGAAGTTAAGAAATAATCATTGACATTCTTAAAACACTATGGAGTATGAAAAATACTTTCCCTCCATCCTTTCACTTGATTTTCCACTAGAGGAAGACCTCAATTCAAATGTGACTTCAAATACTTCCTAGTTGTGTGACCCTGGTAAGTTATTTAATGCCTGCCTCAAGTTCACTCAACTGTAAGAGAGGGATATAATAGCATCTGTCTCCCAGGATTATTGTGAGTATCAAAGGAGAGAATATTTATAGAACACTTAGCACAGTGCCTGGAACATAGTAAATGTTATATTCTTCCTTTTTATATCGACCTGTGACTATCATTAGCTAATTAATCAGTAAGTGATGTAATTGATTAACTAATGATAAGCATATGCCCACTGTGTATCAGACACTGGTCTAGGTACTAAAGATGCAAAGACCAAAATGGAACAATCTCTACTCTCAAAGAGTTTACATTGTCCCAAGAAAAACAATGCGCATATGTAAATTGATATAATATATATGATAAATAAAAGGTGATTTGAGGAAGCACCTGACAGCAAGAAAAGCAGGAAAGCCTCCTGTTGGAGGTGACATTTGAACTGAACTTTGAGGGAAACTAGAGATTTCTAGGACCAGCTAAGCGCCACAATGGATAGAGGAGTGCCAGACCTGGAGTCAGGAAGACTCATTTTCATGTGTTTATTATCTGGTCTCAGACACTTCCTCACTGTGGGACCCTGGGCAAGTCACTTAACCCTGTTTGCCTTCGTTTCCTCAGCTGTAAAATGATCTAGAGAAGGAAATGGCAAACCACTCCAGTATCTTTACCAAGGAAACTCCAAAAAGAGTGCCAAAGAGTTAGACAGGACTAAAACAACTGAACAAAAACAACAAACGAATTTCTAAGAAACACAAATGAGGCGGAAAATCATTCCAGTATTCCAGAGGAGGTACAGCTTCTACAAAACCATGGGGATGGGAGCTGAAATGTATGAAGAGCAACATTAAAACCAGTTTGGCTGGAATGTAGAGTGCTGTGAAGTATCAGAAGGTATAATAAGGCTGGAAAGGTAATTGGAGCTAGATTTTGAAAGGATTTAAATGTCAAAGAGAACAATTTATTTGGTAATAGAGACAATATAGAAGCAGCTATCACTCAGTGGGAAGATCTGAGTTCAAATCCAGACTCGGACACTACCTCGCTGAGTGACCTTGGGCAAGCCATTTAACCTCTGATTGCTTGACAAAAGTACCTACTGGATCCTCTGGAGAAGGAAATGCCAAACTACACCAGTATATCCTTGCCAAGAAAAACCATATGGATAACTATGGTTCGTGGAGTCATGAAGACCAAATGACTGAACAAAAGCAACAAAAATAAAGATAATAGAGAAACAATGGAGTTTAATGAGTGAGAAAGGGACAGGTTTATACGTTTGCTTCTGTAAAACCTCTTTCATAGCTATGTAGGAATGGAGTAGAAAGAGGATACACTTAACACAGGGAAGCCCATGAATAGAAGTCTATTGCAAAGGTCCAGATGGGAGATCATAAGGGTCAGAACTAGGGTGGTGGCCATGTGAATGAAGAGAAGGGGACAAACATGAGAATTATGTAAGTAGTATTATAATTCACATTTTAGAGACAAGGAAACTAGCTAAAAGACTTATCTGTGATCCTATATCTAAAAAGTATTAGTTTCTAGTTTCAAACAAAGTTCTCTCTTCTCTCCAAATCTAATGCACATTGCACTGTGTCATGCTGCAACCTTATGTGCAGAATGCATTACCAGCTTCAAGCAGTATATTTATTTTCATTATTCACACATTGATTCATTCTACTTTGATTCATTAAACCTCAAGGAATCTTATGTGGTCTGATCAGGACAGTATATCTTTTCCAAGACCCCAAGGATCAAGGTCTGTGGTCCTCAGGGTAGGTACAGGTCTTGGTTATTCCCTTCATGATTAGGGAAAAGGCAGTGTTGCCAGCTTATGATAGTTGTAAACCCTTCAGTGAAAAACAATAAGAAATCTCTTCATAGTGCATCAATGCAGGGAGATAGATATTTCAGAAGGATTCAGGTATGAATGTATACTGATTTTTTTCTCTTACTATTATCATTATTATAAAGAAGATGACTTCGTTAAATAAAATAGAGTTTGGGCAGAGATAAATGGCCGGTATTAAAGAAAAATTAATATTTCCTAATGCACTAAAGCAAATTGCAAGAAGCAAAATTGGTGCATAAAACATGCTATAAATATGCAATTCATCTAGGGGCCCATGGATATAGCTTTTCCAAACATTCTCTTTATCTCCTGCGGCTGCCAATTTTATCACAAGTGGAAATGCTGCTTTAGGAAATAACAGCACACCGGCCAATAAACAATGTCTGATTCAGTGATTTATTTCTTTCAGAAGTTATAGCCTTGTTCAAGTGATATCCAGCGAAGTGTCACACATTAATTTAGAGATATTTCGACAGGAAAATTTATCTATGAGCTTTGCAACACTACCATGTTTGTATAAAAATTCCCTCTCAGTTCCTTTTCTCAGTCTGTAGTGATAATGCTATCAACAATCACCATTAGCACTACTAATTCTGAGTAGTAGGCATTTACTGAGTATATCTACTGAGTGCAGAGTACTGTGTACTGGTGGAGAGGGGTGGGACAAGAGAGGGAGGCATACATAATAATGAAAAGATAAAACCCTTAAGGAGCTAATAATATCTTCCTGTTATTTTAATTGGAATACTTTTCTCTCATACCTCAACTCCTTGTTATGACCTTGGGCAAGTCACTTCATTTTTCTGAGGGTTGGTGTTTCCATATTTAAAAGAAGTGGGCCAGCACAGATGGCCTCAGGTCTCTTTCAGCTCTACACCACATGAACATGGAGAAGGTCATGCAAAGCAGGCAACAGAGACAAGCTGTTTGGCATTCCCAGTATTTACTGGCAAATTCCTGAACACAAGGAGCATCCACAAATTCCTATACTCTAGTGGTTTGAAAGAATTAATGAATTCTGTAAAGGTGACTGAATTACAAAGACAGGATAAGTTGGCTACATCTTCATCAAATATGGATTATCTGCACTAATGGACAGCACAATTAGTGTACTAGAGGATAGTAAAATTATGGCTCCTCTGCCTCTCTCCTAAAATGGTAATTCTCATCTGGGCTCAAGCTCAGCTTCCAATATCCTATGGTTACCTAGCCAAGACCCTCTCCCTACTCACCTCTACTCCAGGATGTTTGACAGCCCCAACTTCTTTGCTAAGAACCTCTAAGACTTATTTGACCTATTGTTTGACCTACCTTCTGGCACAAGAATTCAAGAACTATTTGCTGAATGGATGAGTAAAAGAGAATATAAAGATAACTAGTAGTTACACAACATCATTCCTTCAAGGTCAGTCATTGTTTATCTAGTGTCTTTGGTATGCCAATCAATGTCCTAGGCATAAAAATGGGATTCCTCCCACCCAAAGCAGACTAGAGAGCCTGTGTAAATTAAAGTTTTGAGTCCCTATTAGTGTAAAAAAGAATATATATATATATATATATATATATGTGTGTGTGTGTGTGTGTGTGTGTTTGTGCATGTATATATACATATATATCTGTGTGTTTGAAAATTATTAGAAGAATGGGAAAAAGCAAAGGGGAGCAATAGTTCATCTGCTGCCTCAGTTTCCCAAATGGTTTCTGAGAGAGGCTGAAGTGGAGAAGGAAAGAAGGAAAAACACAATGAAGATTAGATCTCTCCCAAACTTCCCCTGCCATGAGAGTAGATCTTCTCACAACCTAGCCCTCCCAATAAGGAGTCAATGAATTGTTTTGAGGAGAGAAATAACATTGTCAAACAGAAGCTTTAGTAATATAAGTTTTGCAGATGGCAGGAATCAAGAGGATGAAATGGAAAAGGAAGAAATTTAAGGCAAAAAAGACCATAAAAAGGCTATTACAAAAATCCATATAGTAAATGCTTGAATATTAGAGTGGCATCTGTGTGAGTGGAGAGAAGGGAACAGATAGGAGAGATTTTGTGGAATGGAAATTGTCAGGACTTGCCAACTAATTGAAAATCAGGAAGTGTATGTATATGTATGTATGTGTGTGTATGTATGTGCATTAGAGACAGAGGAAGAAAGACACAGAAACACAATAGAGAAGGAGGCAAAAGGAGAGAGGAATGAGTTATGGATGGTTTTTTGTTTGTAAAGTTGGGTGAACAGAAGGGTGGGTGTGTCTTAAAAAGAGATGGGAACAGAGGAAAGAGGGAGGGATGGCTTTGGAGGATGCTTATAAGATACCGGAGGAAGTCTTGAGGTAATTAACCATAATAATGAGTTAAGGCCAAGGAGCCAAGTGTTATCAAAGGTGGGTAGTAGTTGATATAAATTCAGTCTAGAAATTTTTCTGTTAGCCCTTAAAAAATTCATAATCATAAGCACTGATAAGAAATATTCAATAATCATTTAAGTTCTGAATATGTGCCAGGCATTATAGTAAGTGAATACAAACATTCAAGACCCAAGACTTCCTCTTCTAAGTCTTCTCTGACCTTCCCACAGCTTGGATGGTGTTTTTATTTCCTTCAGTCTCACAAAGCACTTTTTATCTCACAAAAATTCAAAATTTGAAAATTGAAAAGCTCCCAGCTACAATCTAGTCCAATCCTAAATTAGAAAGGAATTCCCATTATAAGATCCTGGATACTTGATCATCCAGTCTCTGCTTGAAGGTCTCCAAGGAGTGAAAATCCACCACCTCATTGGACACCCTATTGCTCTTTGAAATAATTTTAATTGTTAAGGAAACTTTCTTGACACCAAACAAATTAAAATTTTTGCAACTTCTATGCATTGATATTGGTTTGACCCTTTTAGTCCAAATATAACAATTCTAATTCCTTTTCCATGCATCAACTCTTCAAATATTCGAATTGATCTTTTGTGTCTTCTCTGGGCACCTGCATAGATATAACATGATGACTATCTTCATAAGTTCAAGTCCTGACTCTGACACTTATTATGTGACCTTGGGCAAGTCATTTATCCTTGTTTGTCTCAGTTCTATAAAATGAGCTGGAGAAGGAAATGGCAAACCATTCCAGTATCTCTGCCAAGAAATGCTCATATGGTTTTATAAAGAGTTCAACGTGACTGAAATGAATGAACAACAAAATCACATCGTCCCTAACATTTTCTTTTCCTGGGAATCTGTCCTTAGTTTTTTTTTTTTTTACCTAATCCTCATACTATATGGAATTTAAGCCTTTCATCAATCTGGTGACTATACTCTGGACAAACTCTAATATCCATCCTAAAGTGGGAAACTCAGAACTGACTATAATACCCCAAATGAGATATGACAGGACAGACAGAGTACAAAAAAACAATCTTTACTGATTTCTGCGGGCTAAGCTTCTCTTGGTCAAGATCTCATTAGTTTTTTTGGTTGCTACATCATACTGCTAACTTATATTAAACACCAAATCCTCTAATATCTAGAAATTTTTTCAGACAAACTATCTAATCATGTCATTTTGTACTTTTGAAGATTATTTTTTGTACTCAAGTTAAAGACTTTACATTTAAGACTAGTGAATTTCATCTTGTTAGATATAGTCCAACTCCTAGTTTATCAAGATCCTTCTGGCTCTAGACTCAGACCTATCCAATTCTATTTCTCCAAGCTGGGCACCATCTGAAAATGTGCTGAGAATGCTTTTATGTTTTTTCTCAAGTTGTTGGAAAAAAATTATTAACAGCACAGGTCCAATTACAAATCTCTGGGAAATTCCATTGGCCTTCTCCTGCCATTTTGACATCATATTTTTAACAATTAGTCTTTGAGTCCAGCAATCCAAGAAGTTCAGAATCCATGTAATATATTATTTTCTAGCCTACTTAACTTCATCTATTCCACAGAACAGTATACATATCAAAATCTTTGACAAAATTTAGATTAATTATAGCCACACCATTTTCCTTATTTTTAGGTTATTAATCCCATCAAAAGAATATGACCTATACTTGATGAAGCCAGGTTGTCATATTGCTTCTTTTAATTGCTATTCACCAAACATCTTCTTTTCCTTCCTAACTGACAAAGCCTTCTCAGTTTACTTTGGTACTTCAACATTTCTCTCTAGAAACATAACTATGGGTATATTCTGAGGACCTGGCACAGACCTATTAGTCTCATTTCTCTAAACTCCCAAGGTCTTTAATCATCGTTTTAATGTAAAGAACTCTTTTATCAATCTATCTACTTATATTTAGAGAGATAGGTTAGCTAGATATATATCAAAATATATATAATCTTAGGTTCCTCTCTTCTGAGTTCCTGTTGCACATTATCAACTGCCTAATGGGCATTTCGAATTGGATGTTTGACATCCCAAACTCAACATGTTCAAAACAGATCTCATCTTTTTTCACCAAACTCTCCCTCTTCTCTAAACTTTCCAATATCTTTGGAGTCTTCTACTCTTCTAGGCTCATAGTCTCAGCGTTGTTCTTATTCCCCAACTCTACCCCATGTTCAATATTGCCAAATCTAACCATATCTACCTCTGTAACATTTTCTGCTTCTGACATTTTCCCTTTCATCATACTGCTACGACCTTAGTTTAGGCCCTAATAACTTCTTACCTGGACTATTGCTGTGCCATTCTGATTTATCCTCTCACCTCAAGTTTCTCCTGAAAAAAATCTATTCTCCATATAGTTGTTAAAGTGATTTTCCTTAGGAATGAATTGACCATATCATTTCCCTTTTCAATAAACTCTAGTAACTATTTCCTCTATGATAAAATATAAACTGTAGTGTTTGACTTTTAAAGTCTTTTGCAACTTTGTCCCAACCTAAGCTCTTTACTATGATTTTTGTATACTTTGTGTACAACATTATGTGTTTTTGTGGATGATTTCTCCTGATAGATTGTAAGCTCCTTAAGGGCAGGCAAAAACGTCTTCTTAATTTTTTATATACTTTTCCCTAATAGAGGGTTACACTGTTATTTTTGTTTTTTTCATTTTCAGTTGTGTATGACTCTGTGATCCCATTTAGGGTTTTCCTGGCAAAAACTAGAATAAATTGCCATTTCCTTCTCCAGGTCATTTTGCAGATGAGGAAACTGAGGCAAACAGGGTTAAGTGGCTGGCTCAGGGTCCCACAGATAGCAAGTGTCTGAGAGAGAAACATAGGCATGATGAGTCTTCCTGACTCCAAGCCCAACACTCTATCCATTGAGACACCTAGCTACCCCATCAGAGCATTGCAGAATCATATTTAGAGATTAAAAAAAAAGACTTTAAAAGTCAGAGTCCAATGCTGTTTGGGTTTTTTATATAGAGATGAAGAAACTGTGGTACAGAGAGTGTCTAAGGTCTTACAGTTTCTGAGTATGAGAAGAATTTGAACTCAGGTCTCCTGACCACAAGAACAGAGCCATCACACCATGGAGACTTCAATTCCTCCTATAATAATGTTTGGCACATAGTTGTTTATTGATCAGATGTGACATATACAAAGTGCTTTCCAAACTTATAGCAGATCTAAAGATTAGCTTTTAAAAATACTTATATATTGCATATACGTACTACCTTTGGGTTTATAGACACTTAAGGCACTTTTGATCCTCATAACAATTTCATTCAATAACTACTTTAGGCATTACTATATTTTACTCTGGAAAAAAAATGAAGACTCAGAGAGAAGAAGTATGCCCCTTATTATCCCATGGTCCCAGAAATCATGATGTTCTCTGGAGAGGAGATTAAAGTCAAATCTTTCCTGGCTTCAAATCTACTATTTTTTCACTAATAAATGTATTTTGCCTAAGTTCCTCCACCACAAATACTACCCCCACACAGAAATCCTTAAGCTACATACAGGCTAAGATGATAACGAGGGCTTCTTTTGGTCAAAGTGTTTCAAGGAGCATCATTCTCCAATAATAATTATGCCTCTGGCCATGTGTCACTGAGATGAATTGCTGCTAGGGCATAATAATAGCAATTATAATAACAATAGAATCAATAAGAACTCATATTTATGTAGGGAATTTACTGTCAAGAAGCTCTTTATACATATTATCTTGTTTGATTCTCAAGCTAAAAATAAGCATGTATTAAGGATCTGCTTTGTGATAGGTATTGTGCTAGCATTGGGGATACAAAGGCAAAAGTGAAATAGTCTTTATCCTCAAGAATCTTTCATTCTATTATGGATGTACAGTGTGTTTACAGATAAGTAAATATAGATTTGTTCCAAAGGCCATGAAGGCAGCTGAAGCCAGCACTGTAGAACATTTAAAGCTTGTCAGACATCAAAGATGTCAAGGTCATCCACTACATCGCAGACCATTGACAAATGTCCTGACTTTTGTCTTGCTGCCATTGGACTTTGATGGCTCTGGAAGAGATGGTGAGGTTGACAGCTTTGAGCAACTCTGCCTCACTTAAATTCAATTCACATTCAAGACAAGATATTCTGGTGATGTTATTGGTCCTCCTAAAAAATGTAGTATGAACAATAACAATAAATTCAGATACGAAATAGATACATGAGGAAAGAGGAGAGGACTGAATGCTGGCTTCTCAAGACTGTCATACTTTAGTTAAGCCTAGAAAGTAGCTAGAGATTTCAATAGAGAGAAGTAAAAATAAAAGATATCCTAGGCACGGAGGCCAGCCCTTTAAAAGGCATTAAGCAGGAAAATGAAATGTATGTACTAGGAACAAGCAGACTAATCTGGTTGGACTGAAGATGAGAAAAAGTAGAGAGTAATTTGCCCTAAAAGATAAAATTGAATCAGTTTATGAATGGCTTTAAATGCCAAACAAAAGAATCTGTATTTTATCCTAATGCCACAGGGAGTCACCAAAGCTTCTTGAGCAATGGTACACCATGATAGGACTTAAGCCTTAAGAATATTTATTTAATAGTTTTGTGGAGAATGGATTAGAAAGAGGAAAGAGATGGTCTTTAGGAGGACCCAGGAGGAGACTATTATAATAAACTAAATATGAGGTGCTGGGGTCCAAGATTGAGGTAGTTGCAGAGTGAGTAGACAATAGATGGGGATGAGAACTTGAGGAGGGAGTTGTATTTGATAACTGATTGAATATGGAGGGGATAAAAAAAAGAGAGACAAGTCAAGGATGGCTCCTGGATTGCAAAACTAGAAGAATGTTATTGCCCTTGAAAAAATAGGGAAGCTAAGAGGAGAGATACATTTAGATGAATATATGAATTCTGAGGTTGATTTACCTCTAAGATGACCAGGTAGAGATGATAAATTGTCATTGATAGCAGCAAGGAGGTGCTCAGGAATACGAGGAATAGATATATAGAATTGGGATGTATTTACATAACCAATAGGAGTTCATGAGGTCACCCAGACTGAGAATATGGGATAGTGTAGAGAAAACAAAGGCTCAAGACAGTACCATAGAGTACACTTATGTTTGGAGAGTGATGCACATGGATTATGAATCATCATGATTTTGAAACTGAGGGGGAAGAGTTCAATATATATGCACTTAGCAAGGAAAAAAATTATTAAACATTTACTTCATGCCAGACATTGTGCTAAGTACAGAGGCTACAAAAACAAACAAGGAAGTCAATCTGCTCTCCTTAAGGAGCCCAAATTTTCCATTTAGGAAGAGACCACACATATACCTTGAAGATGGCGGCTGGAAGGTGAAGGGCATGTTTGGTCTCAGTGCAGATAAGACAGAAGCTCAGCTATCAGAGTCTAATATGGATCCTGAAGCAGACTCAAACTTTTTGAGGGGCTGGGTGGTATGAAGACTGTAGCAGAGATGGTATGGTTTAGAACTGGTGGCTGGAAAGTCAACCATGGATGGTCATTTGTTTCTCCAAGGCAATCTGACCTTCTAAATCAGGGCTTCCTAAGCATATTTTGTATCATGGACCCCTCTGGAAATCTGGTGAAGTCTCTGGACCCCTTGTCAAAATACAGTTTTTAAATGAATATAATTTAATATGTAGGATGGCAAAGGAAAAAATAATTTCTAAAAGTTCTAAATAAAGTAGTATGAAATGGGTAGGAAGGCTAGAGACGGAATGTTATAACATTCCTTAAACTTCCCTCTCATTTGTCAATGTTAGCAAACACTTTCAGAAGAATCTATGTGTAGGTCAGAGGGACCATCCTATATCACATATATCACTTCTCCCAAAGCCCTTGGTTTCAACAGATTTCACACTACTCACTTTGATCTTTTCCCTTGTCTTCTTCATTCATTTCACTACAGAGTTGCTGGTCAATAATAGCTGGACACTGTCAGAGCAAGCAAAGGTGTTGTTTCTTTTCCAAAGGCTGTTTGAAAGACATATGGAAAGCATATATAGTGGTAACTGCAGCAGCAGCCAGAATATTCTCAGTAGCAATGTGCCAAAACAGGACCCCTGACCTAAATCCTCAGCATGGACTGTGCACTTTGAGCAGAGTACTCTGACTGGAGGGTAGGAATTTATTCAGAAATCGTGAAAGCTTAGCTACTTTTACTTTGAGGCTTTTGAAAACCTTTCTTTTATTTGTCTCTTGTTTAAGCCCCATAACAACAAAGTTCCAGTTGTTTTCCTTCAAGCAATAATGGAAAGATATTTCTTTACCTCATTGGTAAAGATGCCCAAACTTTTATTCTAATACTCTAAATGGTAGTAACTAATTCTAAGCAATACTCTAAATGATGTAAATTGAATTACAAAATTGTGTTGCATCCCATCTATGATATTTACTAGCTGTATGACTATAACCAGGGACTTAGCCTTAGTGAGTCTCAGTTTTCTCATCTAGAAAATGGGAATAATAACACTGGTGGCATCTATTTCAAAGGAATGTATATATATATATATAAAATATGTAATATAATGTGTAAAGTGATTCTCAATCCTTACAGAATTATATATTTATATTATTACATTATATGATATGATATGATATTACATAATTGATAATGATGATGATTATGATACTAAATTCAGGAATAATATTTTGGTGATGGGGAAGTCATAAGGTAAAAAACATATTAAAAGATCATTAATAAAAGTTGTCACGGAGTCCTCCACTAACAACATTTTGCCTGCCATAAAATAAGAGCTAAATGATAGTTACAAAGAATATCACGATCCCTTTCTATGAGCAAAAAAAAAAAAGAGGATTTATTTGGATGGGAAGGAAGGAAAAAGCATGAAGACTGAAGTACAATTTGGATTCATTTAAAAATGATAGACCTACTTCTGTCACATATACCTCTCTTGTTACTTCAACAAACTTAATAGAAGTAATACATCAATACAAAATTGGGTCCTCTCTTCAATCATAATTTGAAATCCACATGGGCAACACCTTTGTAACCTGAATTGTCATCCATCAGCTCAATTGTGATCAAGGAGTCCGATTCAACATTTACTTTCTGAAGTCTAATATTTACCAAATGTTCAGCCTCGCTTTCTTAGCAATCTTCTTTTACAAATTAGGAAATGGAGACTATTGACTGAGACTAGATGGTTTACCCAAGGTCACACAATGACTCAGGATTAGAGCAGCTATTATAGCTTTAATTCCTCCAGTTGGCCATTGTTTTTCTTTGCCCAGTAAGCCGTGCAGTGTGCTGTATCCCTTGAAACAGAATTAAATTGTTTTACTGAATGCATTAAATATGATTCATAGTGCCACCTACAACATTTGCCTTAACTCTCATGAAGCCTTTCTCATAAAGATGTAAAGGAGCTATGCCCTATAATTAACACCTCCTCCCCAAAGCCATGGGATTGAATCCATCACATCATTGTGCATATTTCATGGATTAGCCCTAAAGTTTCTTGAGAACTATGCAAAAATGTGTGGGTTGCATTTAGGCTTTAATAGATCTTACCTAAAAATAATACTTCATTACTTTATTTGCCTAAAGGGATCATGCTTATGACAAAAAAAAATTAAATGAGCTAGCTTTTCACCACTATTTAATAGAGGCCTATTATAAAAGCAAATGCATTTTTAGTAATAACACTAACATGCCATTATCCCAAATATTCATAGTCTTTGTCCTATATTGCACAAAAAGTTTTTTTTAAATATAGAGACTTTCCTGAGATCAGAATCGCATAAGAACAGAAGGAAATGCATATCATCCTTATTGTCCTGTCTATTACTGGGGTTGTACTTAGTTTACTTGTTGTGACCCTACAAAAAATAAACTTATATCCCCATACTTTTATTCAACTACAAAAAAAGCAGTTGTTTGGTTTTTGGTTTGTTTTTTTTTTAATACAACTGGGCAGCAATTCACAGAACATTGAACATGAAAGAAAAATGTCAGGATAGCTACTTGTCCCTTGACTGTTTCTATCAGAACTCCATTGACAAAAAATGAGACTATGATAACAATCATAATAACAATAGTAATTCCCACTTCTATGGTACATGATGCTTCACAGTCTAAAAGCAAATTTACATGTCCTTTCTATAGAAAATGGGAAGATCAACCTCTTCAGGGTGCACTATTGCTTTCAAAGTCTGTTAGTCATGCTACCTCTTAGAAATCGAGTCAGAATTAATCTAAATGTTATCTTGGTTTACAACCAAGAATCACCTATCCATCAAAAATAACTATATGGTCTTTTCAAGGAAAGTATGGTGATTTAATAAAATAGAAGATTTCCAAGCATTCCTAAAGAAAAGACCAGACTTGTCTTGCCTACACTAACTACTGGAAAAAATGGAAAATAATTTTTTTGCCTTTTGGAGCTCTGGAAATTAGTTTAAACCAAATGTTATAGATGAGCTCCTTACACCTTATTCAGTGCAAACACTGCAGATTTGCTTTGAGGACGCCAGAACTGAGGTCAGAGAGGCAGGAGGGAGAATACCAGCATCTGATTCTTTGCAGTTCTTCACCAGGTGCTGAGATGGTTTCCCCTAGCAGCAAGATTATTGA
This sequence comes from Gracilinanus agilis, assembly GCF_016433145.1. NCBI lineage: Eukaryota > Metazoa > Chordata > Mammalia > Didelphimorphia > Didelphidae > Gracilinanus > Gracilinanus agilis. The sequence continues at coordinate 514,557,410 of NC_058132.1, forward strand.
CTGCAACTCTAAACTCTTTAATCAAATCACCTTCAATGCAAGGTCAGTTTTGAAGATAAAGGGGGCTACCTTATCTAAAACCTGCTTTATAATGGTTTCTAAGTAGTATCAGCTAATGAGCATCTCTTAACAACCACAGTGAATATTCTGCTACATTTCTTTCTTTTCCGTAGCAGTCTGGATCCAAGATGTCTGCTGACATGAATTATAAGAGAAAATTTCTAAAACTCCAAATGAGCTATGGCTTGTAGTTTCATACTTGCATACATCCTTTTGGAATATATTGGTTGGTATCCATCTTACCTTAATTATGTAAACAATGCATTCATTATCCACAGGCACACAGAACATATTGTATGCATCCTAATGATATTAAATTAAGATTACATTAACTAATGCTGGAACACTATTATCCAGCTGGCAATAGCAATTTTTCATAACTAAACTACTTGTATTTTATCCTTTGCTCAGGCCAGGTCTAGGAATCTCCATTAGAAGAATTCAATCTTAGTGTTGTTGTTTTTTTCCCCATTCACTTTTTTTATTAGAAAGAGTAAACATAAACTAACCTTACCACATTTGTATTTACTGTCTTCTGGGATCTTTCAATGCTTTGAGTTCAATAAACAAGCACAAAGGCTATGAAAAGAACTGTCAAATTCCAGATGTGTGGATTCATTGTTCACAGGAAAGAATATTCTCCACTTTCTAACTGTTCTATTTTATGCCTTTTTCTGGCAGGGAAGTGTGAAATATAGAAAAAAGCAGTGGTCTCTGAAATCAAGGGACTAGAGTCTAAACCCTACCTTCAATGTTTACCATCTCTATGACAATGCACAAGTTACTGAACCTCCATGGGCCTCAGTTTCTGCATTTATATATTTGGAATTCTTATAAGGAATTGAATAAATGATCTCTGAAATCTTCACTAGATCTATTACCAAAGGTTTTAACCATTATGCCCAAAGTGGGAGTTTTCACAAGTTTAAGACTCAAAGTGTATATGGTCTATGCAAGAACATGCACAAAGGTCCAGGTTAATTGAATTTTAATTACCCAGAAATTATGGTATTCTCACAACCTGGAGAATACAAGTGAGGTGGGAGAGTGAGACTGCCTTCTGGAACTCATAGAACCCAGGTGCAACTACAAGAATCAAAGAATTGTACATTTAGAGCTGACCATAGAGGTCATCAAGTGTCAACCTTTTCACTTTACAAATGAAGTAATTGAGGTACAGAGATGTTAAAGGATGCATTAGAATGTAAGCTCCTTTTGATAAGAATTTGAATCTTCCATTGTATTTTTATTCCCAGTGCCTAGTGCACAGTATGTTCATAGTAAATATGAAGTATCTCAAAGGTCTTAGTGCAGTTTTAAAGCTATTAAAACTTAATAGAAATCAGACTATTTGGAGGAGCCAAGTAGTAACCAAATCAAACTGCCATGTGGGTTTCCAGGGGAAAAAATAGGGATTATAGGACAAGGTTACCAATGACTGATAAGCTATTAAAATATTAAAGCTTAAAAACACTCCAAGACTTTTGGAATACTTTGTACTTGTTGATTGATTGTTTGCTCAGCATTACAAATAATAAGCATCTAAGATAGTATAAAGTCTTCTTAATTTTAAAGTCCATTTACTATGACACTTAGCAACTGCCTCAATTCCAACCATTTCAGGGACTCCTTTTCCATATCTCTTGATATGGAAAAGTGTCTATGGTCACTCTGCCCTGATTCATTCAACAACAACGCAGTCCTCCATTATCACCTAAACAAATGTTCTGTCACTACTACATGTCTCTATTTTCCATCTCTAGACCATTCCTTCTAGATCCACTCTCTTAGTTTTGGTGAAACAAAATCTCTTTTGATTCTTTTCTTGTTTCACCACTTCTACATCTTTGCCAGAACATCATCTGTCTCTAACCCTAATGCTTTATTCTGAGCCTTCTTCATTTTCAATACTTTCTCCCTTGGTCTTTTCATCCCTTCCCATAGATCAAATGTATGAATGAGTCCCCAAATCTCTATGTACATACTTTGTATGCCTCTCCTCCTCTCAAGACACTTGGGTACAACCCTAATTCAGAATATTACCTCTTGGATCTCTTAATTGTGCTGCCTACTTCTAATCTTTCTCTCTTTAATCTATGTATAATCTTTCTAAGGGACAAGTGGTATGAAGAAAAACATATATTCCTATTCATCTGAGATAAAATAAAAACACCTTGGCTTGGTTTCTATATATCTCAATACTTTGACTACCTTTCTAATTTTATTTAGTATTTTGTTCTCTTCCACCTATTCTACAATCAAACTACAAATGTTATATGCCATTTCCTGTCTCTTTATGTGTAAACCACGCCCCATGCCTAGAATGAATTCTTTTCTCATCTTTGCCTTTCAAAATCTTTCCAATCCCAGTTGATGTATTCACTCCTTCAAAATACTTCCCAGATTCCTGTTTGATAACGTTTTGTACTTCCTTAAATTACTATTTTCTTATCAGAGTATATATTTTACCTACCCAGCAGAATATAATCTCCTTTGGAGCAGGCATCATTTTGTTTTTGTATTTTTAATCCAATGTACCTTGCATATATTCAAATTTCTCCACATTCTAAAATATGTAAATGTGTATATATATTTTTTCCAGTATTGTAGATAGCAAACTATTCTTCCCTGTTTATCCTGGGGACTATTCATGCATGTTCTCCCACAAAATCACGACAAAGGAAAAACTCAAAGAATAAGGGGCTTCTTCATGACTTCTTGAGCTCTGGCTCTTGTCATGTGTGTATCACACACACACACACACACACACACACACACACACACACATATATATATATATATATATATATATTTCCAGAGCAAAATCTTCTATATAACTTTTCCTTTGTAATTCCCTATTTGAAGAACTCCTTTGGTTTATAAAGGTTGATCTTTCATCTGCATTCTTATGGTTTCCCAACAGATCTGTGCACTCTCAAGAGTCAGAGGATCAGTCAGCACAGATAATTAGAAGGACAGAGAAGAAGGATTTAGAACTTAAATATAATAGGAACTATATGAATCCTTGCAGTAGGTAGCTTAGCAGGCCATTCCCCAATTGATAAATGGGCAAGAGACATGAATAGGCAATTTTCAGGTAAAGAAATCAAAAGTATCAATAAACACATGAGAAAGTGTTCTAAATCTCTAATAATTAGAGAAATGCAAATCAAAACATCTCTGAGGTATCATCTCACACCTAGCAGATTGGCTAAAATGAAAGAAGGGGAGAGTAATGAATGCTGGAGGGGATGTGGCAAAATTGGGACATTAATGCATTGCTGGTGGAGTTGTGAACTGATCCAGCCATTCTGGCTGGCAATTTGGAACTATGCTCAAAGGGCTATAAAAGACTGCCTGCCCTTTGATCCAGCCATACCATTGTTGGGTTTGTACCCCAAAGAGATCATAGATAAACAGACTTGTACGAAAATATTTATAGCTTTGCTTTTTGTGGTGGCAAAGAACTGGAAAAGGAGGGTATGTCCTTCAATTGGGGAATGGCTGAACAAACTGTGGTATATGCGGGTGATGGAATACTATTGTGCTAAAAGGAATAATAAACTGGAGGAGTTCCAGGTGAACTGGAGAGACCTCCAGGAAGTGATGCAGAGAGAAAGGAGCAGAGCCAGAAGAAAATTGTACACAGAGACTGATATATTATGGTAAAATCGAATGTAATGGACTTCTGTACCAGCAGCAATGCAATGACCTAGGACAATTCTGTGGGATTTATAGTAATGAACGCTGCCCACATTCAGAGGAAGGACTGCAGGAGAGGAAACATATAAGAAAAACAACTACTTGAACGCATGGATTGGGGTGGACACGGTTGGGGATGTGGACTAAAAACTACCACACCAATGCAACCACCAACAATTTGGAAATAGGTTTTGATCAAGGACACAGGATAAAACCAGTGGAAATGTGCGTCAGCTATGGGGGAGGGGGTGGTGCGGGGGGTGAAGGAGAAAGTAGGAGCATGAATCATGTAACTATGTTAAAAACGAATATTAATAAATGTTTAAAGAAAAAAAAGTAAAATGGACTATTTGTAGGAGATACACAGGGACTAAGTTATATCACTTTGTAGGTTCACAGAAAAAGAGAAATATCCTTGAAATAGTTATCATGCCCAATGGAAGACTCCTTATCTATTTCAGAAGTCCAGGAGTAGGAATGGGGGTGCTGTGAAACCCAGGAAAGATATGCTAGAGTCCAGCTAAAGAAGAAACATTGGATGATTCTAAGAAGAGATTCAAGGTAGATCTGTATAGCTCTTGACCCAGACTTCTCTAATGGACAGTCAATGAGCCAGAAAGGATCTTATTTAGAGAGTACACATTTACCTTCTATGACTGTGAACTTGGTAGAGGGTGAAGGAGGAAGATGGGAATGAATGATAGCACTGTCTGTAGAGGACAGGGGAAAAAGGAGCATATTATCTCCCTTGGGAAGAGAAAATGTGCAACCTCATTTTCTTATAAAGTAGACTATGCATCTGACATAGAGATGCTGACCTTCTTACTTGAGTAATGAACAGCATCTTTGGGGATCTCAATTTTCTATTTTGCCATCTTCCTACTTCATATAATTAAATGGATTTTAACCTACAGTGTGAGTTTATTTCCTGGTGGTAAGGAAAAGGAAGGAATGGGATCAGAATTTGAATGGGAAATGAGGAACAAGTTAAACCTAAGTTATATTTGGAGATTTTCCTGCATTAAATTCTAAGAAAGGAGCAAAATATAAATCAGTTATTTCAAACTTACAAAATATTTTGGTGTGCGTTATTATTTTATATTGAAAACATTTGGGCTGAATCCAGAAGAGACTAGATCATGGTAAATGGCAAGTGTTTACTGTGGTTAGGATAAATGCCCTTAGTTTGGGACAATCATAGTGTAAGTCCTTTACCTGTGAAGGGTGCCTGACTACTGTGAAGATGGGATTGACTCTCCCCTTGTCTACTTTTAAATTTAATCAACCAAAGCTTGAACACCCCTACTTGGCACTAGGTGGGGGAGCTCACAAGCCACTTAGAGAGCTCCAGCCTTTCAACTCAATCAGTCAGAAACTTATGAATCCTTTGTGATGAGTTTACACCCTCATAGGACCAGATGTGGAACCTACAAGCATTGCCCCCTGGGCAGTGCTAAGCAAATTTAAAGACTGCAATTGGTCCCCATAAAGTGGAGGAAGGGACAGGAAGGGACATAAAAAAGATCCATAAAAAGGGTCTGAATCTGAAGTGTGGAAAAGCTTCTTCTTTGGGACTTTGCCTTGGGCCTTCAGTCTTTGGCTTCACTTGGACCTGGGACTCTGGCACTTGAACTGCTTCTGGTAAGACTGCTCTTGGATCTTCCCCTTTGGACTGGAACCACAGTTTGGAGCTACAACTTGGGTCAGTGAAAAAAGCTGACCCTCCTTTCCTGGCTTCTGGAGATATTAGCACCAAGAGACCTCCCTCTTAGAGGAGTCTTCATGGGTGAAACTCTTGCTTAATTCATCACTGGGACCTTTGGCTGGGGTTAACGAGCCCTGCTGGAGTAGAATCAGGTGCAGGAGCAAATATTTAGTGTATTAGGTTAGATATCTTCTCTACCCTCCTTTTACATTTCTCTACTTTCACTCTTTCTACCTCTTTGTAAATAAAGATACTGATTGACTTGGGCTGTATTAATTTTAAAAATCAGTGACCACAGTATTAACTTAAAATTCTCATATATTTAGTCCAACCACAAATTTAATCCCTACACTACTACTCATGGCAAACAGGGACAGTGCATTTTCAATTCTCCCTAACCTTATTTTTACATATGAAGATTAAAATCCCTTATTTCGTGTGTAATGTATAATAGCCAGGCTTTGATTACCACCAGTCTTCCCATAGTCTTTTGTATGATCATAAATTTCAATTATTTTGATAATGTAGTATTTATTCTAAGACATATACACTATCATCAGAAGAATTTTGTTTTTAAAAAATAAAGGAATGGCCTTTGTTTTAAGAAAAAACTTAGAAATGTTTCAATTTCCATAGGCAATGCATCCTTTCTCCTATTCAGTTGTGGGCCCAATTATTTATCTATTTATAATATCTATCCACGATTTTTATGTACTGAGGACCAATTTTATGCATCACTGACTCATTCATCCTTTTGTTTTTCTTGTTTGGATAGTTATGCCAAACTCTTTAGAGTGATTATATGTATTCATTTAGGAAGCTCTTCAAGATTATAAGACTTGAGACAATCAGCACAATTGTCTGCAAACAGCAGCATCTGAAGGAATTCACTGCCATTGGGGAATTATTCTTCAACTAAAGACTGCACAAAATCACCTTCCTCCTGTGATGGGTACCTCTAGAGGTCACCTGCCTCCCTGTTTGGTACCTATTTGATATTAATAATGGAAAGATCGATCATAATTTCTCAAGGTAGCGTGTATAATTTTGGCCTATGGATGAGGGAATCTTGTTTGAAGGGAATTTTTTTAATGTGCTGTTTTTCTCTACTTAAATAATTTTATATAATCAGCAAACAGTAAACACTAAGATTTTATGGTCTTTGCACCTTTCAGTTAATTATATGAAAATAAAGATGTGGTCTAATGTGGTTATTTTCAAATAACCTTACTAAGGAGACTGGATAGAAAACTTAAACTAATGTATCATAAATACATTCTTTTTTCATTTTGAAAGTCTTCACTTTTCATCATTTTTTAAAATTTCTAATTTAAGATAGTATATGTATATAATAAACCTTCACCCTAAAAAAACAAAAAGAAAAACATAATAAGCAAACCTCCACAACAAACATGAATAATCCAGCAAAAGAAATCATCGTAATGGCCATAATTAGTCCGAATTTTAACTTTATCACCTCTCTGGCAAGAGATGGATGGTGTGAATCATCTTCAGACTTCCAGACTTCTAAAACCTTTCTATATTTCCTTTTAAATGTTCTTTTCATTGCATAAATTGTCCTTTACTTCATTCTGCATTAGATCATAGAGGTCATCCCAATTTCCTCTGAAATTGTTCTCTTCAACATTTCTTATATTATAATATTTAATTACATTCATATACAGTATGTTTAGCTATTCCCTCCAATACATGGGAATTCCCATTTAATTTCTAGTTTGCTACTAATAAGAAAAGGGCTGCTATAAGTATTCTTATACTTCTGAGTCCTTTCCCTCTACCTTTTATCTCTTTCTGACTTTAGACCTAGTAGTAGCATACCTCAGGTCAAATGATATATATATAGTAGAGACAAACTTAAATAGAAATAGATCCCTGGGGCAGCATATTGACTTAGGAAATCAAAATTTAACATATATGTGAATTGTATTTTTATTTATTTTGTTAAACATTTTTTCCTATCACATTTTAATCTGGTTAGGGCAACACTAGGGAGTTTTGTCTCTCAGGCTGCATGATGAGTTTAGTGACTTTTGGGGAATAGTTCCATATTGCTTCAAAGATTGGTTGAACAAATCCATAACTCCATAGAAAGTGTCAGCTTTCCCACAGCCCCTCCAACACTGTCATTTTTCTCTTTTTTTGTCATCTCTGCCAATCTGATGAGGTATATATCTTAAGAGTCATTTTCATTGTATTTCTCTAATGATTTGAATCATGTTTTTAAGGTTATTGATAGATGAGTTTCCTTCCTTTGAAATACAATTTCATTTGATCATTTGTCTGTTGGGGAATGGTATATATACTCTGTGAAGAATTCAAAGGCTCTGGACACAAAATGTCAGATAACATGACAAAATTAAAATTGATTATATTTTTCTTGACAGTAAATGCCTTATTACTGATGTATATAGGCATATGACCAATTTCTTAGTTAAGATAAAAAGAACTATATAGTTATGAGAAATGAGAAAAATATGATGTACAATAAAAACCTATTGAGGCAAATTGTTAATGTTCTTCAAATGAGAAATGGATGGAAGAAAAGACACTGGCATTCAGTATAAGTTTCCTACTAAAGTTTAACCAAAATCCCCAAAGCCTAAAGTCTTCTTTAGTCAACAAATACTTGGCCTACTTGCCAAATAGAGAGATATTTCCAAAATTAACTAAGCTAACTTTTGGTTAATAAAATTTACTAAATGTTAAAATATAAATTTCTCTTAAAATTTTACATAGAAAGAGAAAACATTGTGAATATAATTCCCTTATAAAACAGTTTGAAGAAGTGAAAGCAAAAACCAGTTGGAAAAAAAACTTGGGAAAGATTCTAGTTAAACATTCATTCTTGATGTATGTAAGGAGAGATTGGAAGAAGATAAAAAAATGGGAAAGATATTCAAGGTATTTTTAAAATAATAAATACTTTTCACTAGCAAGAACAGTGGAGCTTTCATATTTGAACTTACATCATAACCATAGATTTTATCCTTTATGAAATAGAAATGGCATAGGATAGAATAAAGATGGGCAAAAAACAGTTATAGAGTGCTAATTATGCAAAGAGGATAACCATAATGGATGTCATACAATTTTAAGATCATTAAAGAACTGATTGTGAAAACACTTTTGATACTCAAGGTATGGGCCAGCTAGGTGGCCCAGTGATTAGAGGGCTGGACCTGGAATCAGCAAGACTTGAACTCAGATTTTGCCTCAGGAACTTATTGGTTGTGTGACTCTGGACAATTCACTTAACCCTGTTTACCTCAGTTTCCTCATCTGTAAAAAGAACTGGAAAAAGAAATGGCAAACCACTCTAGTATCTTTGCCAAGAAAACTCCAAATAGAGTTATGAAGACTTGGTCACAACTGACATGACTAAAGAAAAACCTTCAGATCTTAGTATTACACAAACACACATACATGCACATGCACACACATGCACATACACACGTATGAACAAGATAATATTTACAATTACTAATCCATATGCCCAACACAAAGGAAGAAAATATTAAATATTAACTGAAAATACAAAAGTATTTTTCACATCTATTTACCAAACCAAAATGGTTGGGTTTACATATAATTTTTTTCTCAAAATGTACAAGTAGTTATTATTTCATTATTGTGGGCTCTTCCTTGACTTGAGAAGGTTGCACACCATCCATCCCTACTCAAACCTATCATTCTTGAAATGAAGTAAAAGAATACCCCCCCCCATATTTGGTGTCCAAGAGAACCTTTTACTTACCTATGTTGCAGAGGACGAGATAATTGTGTGGGATTTTTGGAAGCATCACAGAATCATTAAAACTAAGCAAATGTTTGGAAATAGAAGGAGAGTAAAAGAGTCAAGTATGATCTTACAGTTGCGAATCTGAATGTCTAGAAGGATAATGATTCTCTCTTAAGAAAGTTTGAATAATAGAACTTAAAGAGGAAAGATTTCAAGTTTTACTTTTGATATGTTCAATTTGAGATGCTTTGGTGGCATTTAGGTGGAGATTTCTGGTGGACAGTGAGGTATGTAGGACTGGAGTTCAGGAGAAGAATTGAAGTTGATGTCATCCACATGAGCATAATATTCAATGAGATAATAAATACTTGGGAACAAATAGTATAATCAATAGAAAGAGTTTAAGAAAGAATAAAAAAGAGTCCAGAATTAAGATTAAGATTTAGCCTATGACCAGACAGTAGGTGGGACATTAGATTATGGTCCACCAAAGGAATCTAAAAAAGAACAATGAGATAAAAGGAAAAGAAGCTGAAAAGCTTCATAAGAGCTGAAGAGACCATAGGAATTTTATTATTTATTATTAATGCAGCCATTTGTATTGCATTTTTAAGGTCAATAGTATCAAAAGTTATTGGGAAGTTAAGAAGGGTGAAAGCTAAGAAAAGGAAATTAGATTTAGAAATTAAGAAATCAATTGTTGATAACTTTGGAAAGAACACATTCAGTTCAATGGTGGGATTTGAAAGCAGATTGCGGATAGATAAACAGGGAGTAAAAAAGTTGAGGAATCGAAGACAGTGAATAGAGACATTACTTTTCTAGGAGTTTGTGAAAAGGAATTGAGAATAAAGTCTTGAGGTGCTGATAAGGTCAAGGGAAGATTTTTGAAAGTCAGAGGACACATGAATATGTGTCAGGGAAGGAGCAAGTCATAAAGGAGAAATTAAGGAAAGAGTATAGCAGACTAAAAAGGTAAACTCCTAAAAGAGAGGAGAGGAAATGTAATTAAGGATGTAATAAGTTGTTGGTCTTTGCAAGCAGATCAGGAAAAGCAAATGACTATTCTTTAGGTAGTGGCTAAGCAAATTATGGCACATAATTGCAATGGAATATACCATCCGCTAAGAAATGACAAATATGCAGAATTCAGAGAACCTGGAGATAATTTATATGAAGTAATGCCTAGTAAAGTTTGAAAAACCAGAGAAATAGTATACACAACTATAACAATATAAGCAGAAGGAACAACAGAAGATAATACTGAATGCTGTGTCATTATATGACTATGCCTAATCTCAAAGAAAAGATTGGAAAATGCAACCACCTCTCCTTTGTTGAGGCAAGGAATTATGAGGGTGGAACCGTGTATATATTGTGATACATGACTAATATCTTGCTTGGGTTTTCTATACTGATTTTTTTTTTGTTCTTTGTTACAAGTGTTGGCTCTCTGGCTGGGACCAGGGGAGGAATAGTTGTAGAAATAAAGAAAATAGGAAACAAAAGTTGTTAATACAATAAGTTTAAAAATAAAAATGCATGTGTGCATATATAAGAGCATAATAGATATATGTTTGTCATTGGCTGCCATTTTTCAAAAGAAAGAGACTGAATTTTCTCTTATAAAATATGAAAAGTCCATATAAAGATTATCCAATGAAAACTAGTGATTAAAGAAATAAAAGAGTTTGATACAAGATCCCTCAAGATAAAATAGTGTGTATTATTAATTGGAAATAAAGACACAAAGCAAAATAAATTGATGAAAGAATCTTCTAAGATATAGGTTAATAGAATACTATTAATCACATTCTAAGAATACAGGTAAAACAAAAGGATTTCCACCATCTCTCAAACACAAGTGAAATGAAAATCAGAAAAAAAAGTCATTTTTCTATGATAGAAAAAAAAATGCCTAAACTGAGAAATAATAAATTCTCTACATATTATAGATATTTGAGCATTGAAACTGTTCTAATTCAAGAACTTTCACCATGCTTAATACAAATGGAACAGAATAACCAGGATTCAGATTTTTAGATGTTTTTGTTATTTGTGTGATGCTGAATGACCTAACTGACTTGTTGAACATCATTCTCTTCATCTATAAAATTGTATAATAGCTCCTCTTTTATAGGATTGTTTAGAGGATGCCATGATATAAAGTATATAAAGTTTATTACAAACTGTAGAGCACTATATAAATTATTCCTATTCTTATTGTTCATATGTATTGTCTCAACTTTTAATGGAGGTCACTAATATTTTTGTTGACATTTTGATAATATTTTTGTTATTATTATTGATGATGATAATGATCTTTCAGTGGTGTGGTAGAAGTATCTGTTTCACATAGATGGATTCAGTAGGGAATCAGAGGGGCTGTCCTTGGGTCTTTTAATTTAATGCAGGGTCCAGGGCTTAAAATATTAGTTATTTTTTTTTCCCATGAGTCAAAAAAGGTTCAACCTATGGGAAGCTGGTACTGGGAAGAATTTAGAAGAGAAACTACTGATAAACTTTCTGACTTAAGTTGTTAAAAGCAATAATGAATAAGGAGATGGGGAAGGGTAACGTTTTGTTAGTATCTTTTTTAACCTTAGGAATTTTATTATTTATTATTAATGCAGCCATTTGTATTGCATTTTTAAGGTCTCTCCAAGAACAATCTCATCTCAAGCTTAAATCACTGCACTAACCTGATTTAGGCTTGGCCTAGAGGAAGAGGTGAACGTGGTTAAGAGTTGAATTACAAACATTTGAGAAATCTCTCACTACAATGGTACATGGACAATACTATTTTAGCACAAAACCTGAATTCTTACTCCTGTACAGAAACGTAATCATGTTGGAATATGCTTTTTAAAATATTTTTATTAGGTCTCCAGTTTGAAAAATGTTAAAAGTAATAAATGGCACTTTTTTGAAAAATACAATCCCCTAATTTTATCATGCCCAAAGCCACCAAAGATTCTGAAAAATAATTGTTTTTGTTCCATTCATCCGTGCAATGCCCAACATTGTTTGAAATCTAATTCCATCAAACCTCAGGTAGTGTCTCTGAAGCCCCCTGATTATTGAAAACTACCTGAACATTTCTCAATTTCCTAAAGCAGAGTTTGCGGAAAGTATCCCAGGAGGCAAAGTTTGATTTGTTTCTCGCAATTCATTTTTTCATGTCCTCAAGATTTCATCTGCTTAACAAATCACAAATTCATTAGCATTCTTATAGCCAAACAAGACAAGGCATGCATTTGTTGTTACTGAATCAAGTGCCTCCTTTACTTCATGCAAATCACATTCAAGCATTTGCAAAACATCCCTTCATCTGAAGATGCTGCCATTGGGCAAACACCCAAACCAAATGCAGGAGAAGGAAAGAAAGATGGCAAACAGAATCTTTTCTGCCTTCACACCAGTGTTTGATTGGTATCTAGGAAATTAAATCATTTATTTAAAATGTTTAGGTAAATTTTATCTGACTTGGTTCTACCAAACAAAATATACACTATGGATTTTTTAATGATATAGGCAAGGTTTCTTTATGTTTACTCACAACCTTAATTTTGCAATTTATCGTTACAGAATATTTAACTGGTATAATCAGGTACTTAGATAATCAAATTATTTTAGTTAATCCAAATAATTAAATCTACATTTTCTGGAGATCTATCTATCTATCTATCTATCTATCTATCTAAGCTACTTAAATTTTCTTCTCCTCATTGAGTATTCTGAATAAAAACACTATCAGTAAATTAATTCCAAACTGGAATCACATTATAGTGTAAGGTTATCTCTGAAAATGAAAAAAGGAAAAGAAAAGAAAAACCTCCTAAAATATGTATCCAGTCTTTGCCTCTTTCAGGTCTCCTCCTCATATCAATAGCTATGGCAGGATGATTGGGCGTTCCCCAGGGCACTGGAAAATTGAGGGTACAAAATTTTAACACATATACTCCTTCCGCAATATTAAACCATGCAAGCATAGCAACTCCTTCACAAAAATAGTTATTTAAAATAGGAATGTACTAGCTACTCTAATAAATAATCTCATCTCCCACTCAACTGAGTTTATTTTAATTACTTATTGCATTCTTTTCACATTGTAAAATATTAATCATTTTCTGCTATTTGCTCAAGGAACTAGATTATTACCTATGATTTGGCAATATTTCATTTTAGTAATAATGAATAACATATCATTGTGACTAGCTAGAATTTATATAGTTCTCTAAGGTTTAAAAAGCACTTTAAAAAATATTATCTCATTTAAAACCCTGGGAGTTAGATGCTATTGTTATCCCTGTTTCTCATCCCAAGATGAGAAAACTGACGCTGGGAGATATAAATATTTTGCACAGGGTCACATAGCCAGTGAGTATCTGAAGAGAGACTTGAACTTGGGCCTCCCTGATTTCAGTTTTGGAACTCCATTCACTATATCACCTTGCTGCCTTACTAGTCAGAAGTTAGCTAGTAAGTGTGTGTAGAAATGTGAATGTGTATCTGTAAGTATATAAATGTGTGAAGAAAAGAGAACAATAGGATACAAGGGGTGAGTTCAGACAGCACTGTAGAGTTATTACATGACACAATTTATTCTATTACACTCTAAGAAAAAAGGAAAGATGATTTTGAAGATACTTGGAAAGATTTATATGAACTGATGCATAGTGAAGTAAATAGACCCATGAGAATAATTTACAGTATTATACCAATATTATAAAAAGGAACAATTCTGAAAATTTTTACAAACTTGTTGATGTGTCATTTCAGGCATGTCATTTAGTATTTTCTTGACAAAGATATTATAGTAGTTTACCAAGTTCTTCTCCAGTTAATTTTTCAGTTGAGGAACTGAGGGAAATGGAATTAAGGGAATTGCTAAAGGTAACCCATCTATTAAGTGTTCTGAGACTGAATTCGAACTCATGAAGATGAGTCTTTTTGATGAATGTTATGTGGGTAATTTGAGGAAAGGTGTTTGGGATAAGGGAAATTGAAAGGAGGATGTTGGAGACTTGCTAAGTGGGTAATCTCAGTTTCAGGTAGGCTGGGATTAAAGGAGATTCAGGGTATAATAGGACTGAAGTCAGGAGTATAACACAGAAGGGAAACAGAGATCTTTTAGGGAGAAGAGAAGTTAAACTAAACAAACATTGCAGGCTTACAGACTGGGACTTAGACTCAAACACAAGCTGAGGGAAATAGACTAGACTGAAATTAACAAACAGGCTTTAGTTAATTTCACAGGAAGGGACCTATTTTGAAGTAACACCTTCCTTCAAGATGGATGCCCCAGCTGCCCTCTAAGCCCAGAGTATGTTGTCTCTTTCCCTCTTCTTCCCTCTTGATAACTAACAGACAAATTACACTAATAGGGCTATTGAAACACAAAAGGGTTTATTTTGTTTGAAGGATGTTTGTTAGGAAGGTGGATCAAAGGAAAGCCCTATCAGTTGTCTAAGGAACCTCAGGTGGGGGAAGGGAAGTAAAGATGGAGTCTGAGTAAGGACCTGCCTTTAAACTCAGCTTTACAAAATGCTATTTCTATCTAAAGGGAATAAATGATGATTTGACTAACTATAACTAATGCTGTCAATTAGATAACTCTTCACAGACTTAACTCTTCTCTAATTACTCTCCTTATTAACTCTACAGACACATAAGATAAGGGAGGGAAAGCAGGGGTGATATTAGGAAAGGAAGATATAAAGGGTTTATCTAAAATAATAATTTCTTAAGTAAATATATCAAAGCTAGGCTAAATTTTAATATTAAAGTCAGGTAATCAAAGCAACTCGCTCATTGACCACCTCCCTCTACGGAAGATCCAGTCAACTGCCTCTTTCCCTCAAGATTCCAAAACCTAACCGCTTTTGGAACTCAGCCAAAGCTAGAAAAAACTATATGACCCCAATTCTGTATACTACATTCGAAACCCAGTACTTTATCAACTGTGCCACCTAGCTGCTTTGTATAAACTTATAAAGAATTATATAAGCAAGAGCAAAACACTTAGGTGTAAGAGATCCCTCATGAAATAATCTGTAAATGTTTGTAATGTAAAAGCAAAACACATAACAAAACTTTTTTTAATAAATAAATATTTACTCAAAAACAAAACTCAAAATAAACTCAAAAACAAAACTAAAAATAAACTGCAGTAGATTTAAGAGATAATAATAATAAAGGAGAATGGGGGAACATTAAAAAAAAAGGAATAGACATATATACATATATGCATAATATACAAATATATATTATACATACACATATATTTAATTGGAAATAGAAATCTATCTTAACCAACAAGGAAGTAGGAAGAAAATGGTATAAGAGAAAAGAGAGTGGAGATGACAAAAGAAATCAGTGGTCATAAGCAAAAGAGACTTTAGAGGAGGGACAGGATAAAAAGTGAGAAAAAAACAAACAGAAAATAAAAAAAAGAACGGATAAAAATACATAGGTAGAAATCATAACTGTGAATGTGAATGGGATACATTTACCTATAAAATGGGAAAAAATAGCAGAATGGATTAGAAACTAGAATTCAAAAATATGTTGTTTACAATAACATACTTGAAATAGAGATACATGCCTACAA
This sequence comes from Gracilinanus agilis, assembly GCF_016433145.1. Classification (NCBI taxonomy): domain Eukaryota; kingdom Metazoa; phylum Chordata; class Mammalia; order Didelphimorphia; family Didelphidae; genus Gracilinanus; species Gracilinanus agilis. The sequence goes on from NC_058132.1 coordinate 514,573,250, forward strand.
GGTTAAAAGAAGGAACTGGAGCGAAACGTATTTTTCTTAACACTGAAGTAAAAAAGACAGGGGTAGTAATCATGATCTCAGACAAATCAAAAGCAAAAATAGATCTAATTGAAAAGTATAAATAGAGAAACTCCATCCAGCTAAAATGAACCATACACAATGAATATCAATATTGAACATATATCCACCAAATGGCATAGCTTCCAAATTTTTAAAGAAAAACTTAAATGACTCATAAAGGAAGTAGGTAGTAAAACTACACTAGTGAGAGACCTCAACTTTCCACTGTAAGAGGTAGATAAACCTAACAATAAAATAAATAATAAAGAAGTCCAGGAAATGAATAGAATCTTAGAAAAGTTAGGTATAAGAGATCTCTGCATAAAATGTAATGAGAAAAGAAAAATATATTTTTTCTCAACTCTTCATGGAATCTTCACTAAAATTGACCATATATTAGTTTATAAAACTTTATAACTAAATGAAGAAAAGTAGAAGTATTAAATGCCACCTTTCAAGATCATAATGCAATAAAAAATACATTTAATAAAGAACTATGCAAGAATAAACCAAAAATTAATTGGAAACTACATAATCTAATCATACATAATGAGTGAGTAAAAGAACAAATCATAGGAATACTCAATAATTTCATTAAGAGAATGACAATAATGAGACAACTTTAAAAAATTGTGAAATTCAGTCAAATCAATACTTGGGATTTTTGTATCTCTAAATGAATGCATCAATAAAAGAGAAAGAGCAGATTAAGGAATGGGCATAGAACTAAAAAAAAAACTAGAAAAAGAATAAATGCTTAAATCTTCAATTAAATGTCAAAATGGAAATCTTGACAATTAAAAGAAAGATTAATAAAATTTTATTTAAGAAAATTGAATGGAATTAATAAAGAAGCTGGTTGTATGGGAGGGGTGGGGGAAGGGCCTAATAAACTGTTAATTTTATTTAAAAATAGAAAGAAAAAAGAACTAATGTAAAAAAAAAAAAGAGTGAGAATGAATGTACCACCAATGAAGATAAAATTAAAGCAATTATTTTGAGTTATTTTGCACAATTTTAAGTCAGTGAAACTGACAATCTAAATGAGTGGATGAATATTTACAAATATGTAAACTACCCAGATTAACAGAAGAAGAAATAAAACACTAAAATAACCCTGTCTTGGAAGAAATAAGTTGAATAAGCTATGTGTGCTCCCTAAGAAAAATTTTTCAGGCTCAGATGAATGTGCAGGTGAATTCTGTAAAACATTTAAAGAATTAATTCTAATACCATATAAAAATTAATTTAAAAATAGGAAAAGAAAGAGGCCTAGCAAATTTTATTTATGGCATAAGTATGGTGCTGATATATGGTGCTGATACATAAACCAGAAACAGAAAAAAACAGAAAAATAAAACTATTAGACAATATTTTAAATAAATATTGAAACAAAAAATTTAAATAAAATGCTAGCAAGTATATAATAGTAATGTATGAACCGAATATAATATGAGCTAGTGGGACTTAATATTATGAGGTTCATCAACTTCAAAACCTTAGCTATTCTAATCAAAACCATGATCCAAGACAATCCCAAAGGAACCATGATGGAAAATGCTATCCACCACCAGAGAAATAATAAATGAACTCTAAATATAGATTAAAGCATACTTATAAAAATTAATTCTTATTGTTTTATTGTTTGTGTTTTCTTTTTGCAAACTAGCTAATATGGAAGTGTTTTACATAGCATCACATGTATAATCAAAATCAAATCGCTTGTCTTCTCAAGGAAGGGGAAGAGCATATAGCAGGGAAAGAAGTTAGAACTCAAAAATTTTAAATGTAACTGAGAAATATTTAATGAAATAAAAACATATTTTAAAAAAAAGTAGTATAGATTAATGTTGACATTCATTTCTTGGGAGTTAATAACCAAGAAAATAATGGAAATATTCAAATGTCCTTTTTTACCCAGACTATTATGATTAAAAGTTAACGAGCTCCGATTTCCCATAGTTCTTAAGTCATATTTTGCTCCTGATGGACTTAGAAAGGATGTTTTGGTCAGCTGCGGTGTATGTAATGGCCTGTAAGAATTAATATAATCTTTCATGCCTCACTTACAGGGGATGATTTAGAAAATGGACAGAATGAGTCTCAATAGACATAAAAGTCAAATCTATACTATCTAAGCTATCCACATTCTAGCAATAACAATAATAGCTCATACTTTATAGCAGCCCTATGATATAGATAGTAGAAGTATTATTATCCTCATTTTCCAGATGAGAAAACTGGTATGAAGAGAAGAGTTTGTCCAAGGTCACAAGGCTAGAAAATGGAAAAAGTAGAACTTGAATTCCTATTATCTAATTGAGGTTGTTTTTTTTTTTTACCCTGAAGCATCTTTCTATTATCCAATTTGTTCAGCTACATTTACAGCATACATTTAGATGTTTGTTCTGCCTATAGAACTAGACCTATATCCAAATCTATCTAAACATTTTTTAAGCTAGCCCATATATGCATATAAAAAATACTTCATCATTACAATGATCACTTCGATGGATCTAGGATTCTTTATCTCAGCAGAATGTGTTCTCCTTTAGGTACTCCAGGTCAGAATCAATCCTTGTACTCTAATGCTGTGTAATTCTCATTCATAAAAATGCATGTGATATGCTGGAAACCTTCTTCTGGCTCTTTACTATTTCATGGGTACAAATGCCATGTTTTAACTATCCATTTGTTTTCTTTCATTCTTATCCAATGACCCCTTTGACTCCTATACTGATCATAAAGGCCCTTGGTGATATGTTTACTGCCACTACTCAAACACTAGTCAGTGTTGGCATTGAGTCTGCTTCTTTCTTCACATTCACCATGCACTTTCCATTGTAATTTTAGCCATCTACCATTGGGACTTTTCTGAAGCTCTAATGGTGCATGATTCACTGGAGTTGAAGTTAGGAAGACCTCAGTTCAAATACTGGCTCAGATACTTCCTAATTTTTTGACCCTGGAGAAGTCTTTCAGTCTTGATTTTCTCCTCTATAAAATGGTGATAATAATAGCAAAAATCTGAAGGGATTGTTGATAGGAATATATATATATATATATACGTATACGTATATATATATATATGTACAAATAAATTATATAAGC
>NC_058132.1:514586049-514728921 GCF_016433145.1 Gracilinanus agilis
AAAAAATCAAGCCACTTCCCAATTGATAAATGGGCAAGGGACATGAATAGGCAATTTTCAGATAAAGAAATCAAAACTATAAACAAATACAAAAAGTGTTCTAAATCTCTTATAACTAAAGAAATGCAAATCGAAACAACTCTCAGGTACCACCTCACACCTAGCAGATTAGCTAACATGATGGCAAAGGGAAGTGGTGAATGTTGGAGGGGATGTGACAAAATTGAGACATTAATGCATTGCTGGTGGAGTTGCAAATTGATCCAACCATTCTGGATGGCAATTTGTAACTATGCCCAAAGGACTTTTTTTTAACATGTATTAATATTTATTTTTTAGAAAAGTTAACATGGTTACATCATTCATGCTCTTACTTTCACCTTCACCCCCAGAGCTCCCCCCACCCATGGCTGATGTGTATTTCCACTGGTTTTAACATGTGTTATTGATCAAGACCTATTTCCAAATTGTTGATAATTGCATTGGTGTGGTAATTTTGAGTCTACATCCCCAATCATGTCTGCTTCAACCCATGTGTTCAAGCAGTTGTTTTTCTTCTGTGTTTCCACTCCTGAAGTTCTTCCTCTGAATGTGGGTAGCGTCTTTACCATAAATCCCTCAGAACTGTCCTGTGTCATTGCATTGCTGCTGGTACAGAAGTCCATTACATTCAATTTTACCATAGTGTATCAGTCTCTGTGTACAATGTTCTTCTGCCTCTGCTCCTTTCGCTTTGCATCAATTCCTGGAGGTCTTTCCAGTTCACATGGAATTCCTCCATTTTGTTATTCCTTTGAGTGCAATAGTATTCCATCACCAGCATATACCACAATTTGTTCAGCCATTCCCCAATTGAAGGATATACCCTTATTTTCCAGTTTTTTGCCTCCACAAAAAGCAAAGCTATAAATATTTTTGTACAAGTCTGTTTATCTATGATCTCTTTGGGGTACAAACCCAACAATAGTATGGCTGGATCAAAGGGCAGGCATTCTTTTATAGCCCTTTGAACATAGTTCCAAATTGCCAGGCAGAATAGTTGGATCAGTTCACAACTCCACCAGCATTGCATTAATGCCTCAGTTTTGCCACATCCCCTCCAACATTCATTACTCTCCCCTTCTTTCATTTTAGCCAATCTCCTAGGTGTGGGGTGATACCTTAGAGTTGTTTTGATTTGCATTTCTCTAATTATTAGAGATTTAGAACACTTTCTCATGTGCTTATTGATACTTTTGGTTTCTTTACCTGAAAATTGCCTATTCATGACTCTTGCCCATTTATCAATAGGAGAATGGCTTGATTTTTTTATACAATTGGTTTAACTCCTTGTATATTTGAGTAATTAGACCCCTGTCAGAGTTTTTTATTATAAAGATTTTTCCCCAATTTGTTGTTTCCCTTCTGGTTTTGGCTACATTGTTTTTGTTTGTATAAAAGCTTTTTAGTTTGGTATAATCAAAATCATTTATTTTACATTTTGTAATTTTCTCTAACTCTTGCTTGGTTTTAAAATCTTTCCTTTCCCAGAGATCTGACAAGTAAACTATTCTATGTTCACTTCATTTATTTATATTTTCCCTCTTTATATTCAAGTCATTCACCCATTCTGAATTTATCTTGGTGTAGGATGTGAGATGTTGATCTAAACCTAATCTCTCCCATATTGTTTTCCAAATTTCCCAACAGTTTTTGTCAAATAGTGGATTTTTGTCCCAAAAGTTGGGCTCTTTGGGTTTATCATACACTGTCTTGCTGATGTCACTTACTCCAAGTCCATTCCACTGATTCTTCCTTCTGTCTCTTAGCCAGTACCATACCGTTTTGATGACCGGTGCTTTATAGTACAGTTTAACATCTGGCACTGCTAGGCCTCTTTCCTTCACATTTTTTTCATTATTTCCCTTGATATTCTTGATCTTTTGTTATTCCAGATGAACTTTGTTATAGTTTTTCCTAATTCAGTAAAAAAGTTTTTTTGGTAGTTCGATAGGTATGGCTCTAAATAGGTAAATTAATTTGGGTAGAATGGTCATTTTTATTATGTTATCTCATCCTACCCATGAGCAATCAATGTTTTTCCAATTGTTTAGATCAAGTTTTAATTGTTTGGAAAGTGTTTTGTAGTTATTTTCATATAATTGCTGTGTTTGTTTTGGTAGATAGATTCCTAAGTATTTTATATCGTCTACGGTGATTTTAAATGATGTTTCTCTTTCTACTTCTTTCTGCTCTAGTGTGTTGGAAATGTATAGAAATGCTGATGATTTTTGTGCATTTATTTTGTATCCTGCAACTTTGCTAAAGTTGTTGATTATTTCTACAAGCTTCTTAGTTGATTCTCTAGGATTTTTTAAGTAGACCATCATATCATCTGCAAAGAGTGAAAGCTTAGTCTCCTCATTGCCTATTTTGATACTTTCAATTTCCTTTTCTTCTCTAATTGCTACTGCTAGTGTTTCTAGTACAATGTTAAATAATAGAGGTGATAATGGGCATCCTTGTTTCACTCCTGATCTTATTGGAAAGGCTTCTAATTTATCCCCATTGCATATGATGCTTGTTGATGGTTTTAGGTATATACTGTTTATTATTTTTAGGAATGGTCCTTCTATTCCTATACTTTCTAGTGTTTTCAATAGGAATGGGTGCTGTATTTTGTCAAAGGCTTTTTCAGCATCTATTGTGATAATCATGTGATTTTTGTTTGTTAGATTGTTGATATGGTCAATTATGTGGATGGTTTTCCTAATGTTGAACCACCCTTGCATTCCTGGTATAAATCCCATCTGATCATGGTGGATGATCCTCTTGATCACTTGCTCGAGTCTCTTTGCTAGTATTCTATTTAAGATTTTTGCATCTATGTTCATTAGGGAGATTGGTCTGTAGTTTTCTTTCTCTGTTTTTGATCTACCTGGCTTTGGAATCAGTACCATATTTGTGTCATAAAAGGAATTTGGTAGAACTCGTTCTTTGCTTATTATATTAAATAATTTGTATAGTATTGGGATTAGTTGCTCTTTGAATGTCTGATAGAATTCACTTGTGAATCCATCAGGTCCTGGTGATTTTTTCTTAGGGAGTTCTTTGATGGCTTTTTCAATTTCTTTTTCTTATATAGGATTATTTATGTATTCTATTTCTTCTGCTGTTAATTTAGGCAATTTACATTTTTATAAATATTCATCCATATCTCCTAGATTGCTATATTTATTGCCATATATAATTGGGCAAAATAGTTTTTAATGATTGCCTTAATTTCCCCTTCATTAGAGGTGAGGTCTCCCTTTTCATCTTTGATTCTTTCAATTTGGTTTTCTTCTTTCCTTTTTTTATTAGATTGACCAGTACTTTGTCTATTTTATCTGTTTTTTTTTTCAAAGTACCAGCTTCTAGTCTTATTTATTAATTCAATAGTTCTTTTACTTTTGATTTTATTAATTTCTCCCTTGGTTTTTAGTATTTCTAATTTAGTTTTCATCTGGGGATTTTTAATTTGCTAGCTTTCTAATTTTTTAAGTTGCATGCCCAATTCATTAATCTCTACCCTCCCTTGTTTGTTAATATATGCACTCAAGGATTTAAATTTCCTCCTGAGTACTGCCTTGGCTGCATTCCACAGAGTTTGGTAGCATGTCTCATCATTGTCATTCTCTTCAATGAAATTGTTGATTTTTTCTATGATTTCTTCTTTGACTAACTGGTTTTGGAGAATCATATAATTTAATTTCCAATTAGTTTTTGATTTGCCTGTCAAAGTGCCCTAACTAATTATTATTTTATTGCCTTATGATCTGAGAAGGTTACATTTATTATTTCTGCTCTTTTGCATTTGTTTGCAATGTTTCTATGCCCTATTACATGGTCAATCTTTGTGAATATACCATGTGCACCTGAAAAGAAGGTGTATTCCTTTTTGTCCCTATTTATTTTTCTCCACATATCTATTAAATCTAATTTTTCTAGGACTTAATTCACCTCTCTTACCTCTTTCTTATTTATTTTTGGTTTGATTTATCTAGATCTGAAAGAGGAATATTTAGATCTCCCACTATTATGGTTTTACTATCTATTTCCTTCTTGAGCTCTGCAAGTTTCTTCTTTATGAATTTGGATGCTGTGCCACTTGGTGCATACATATTGAGCACTGTTATTTCCTCATTGTCTATATTGCCTTTAATCAGGACGTAATGACCTTCCCTGTCTTTTTTTTTTATTTTTTTTTATTTTAAACCCTTAACTTCTGTGTATTGACTTTTAGGTGGAAGAGTGGTAAGGGTAGGCAATGGGGGTCAAGTGACTTGCCCAGGAGGGTCACACAGCTGGGAAGTGTCTGAGGCCGGATTTGAACCTAGGACCTCCCGTCTCTAGGCCTGGCTCTCAGTCCACTGAGCTACCCAGCTGCCCCCTCTGTCTTTTTTAATCATATCTATTTTTACTTTGGCTTTGTCAGAAATCATAATTGTCATTCCTGCCTTCTTTTTCTCATTTCAGGCCCAAAGGATTTTGCTCAAGCCCTTGACCTTAAACCTGTGTATGTCTACCCTCCTCATATGTGTTTCTTGTAGACAACATATGGTAGGATTTTGGTTTCTTATCCACTCTGCTATTTGCTTCCTTTTTATGGGCAAGTTCATCCCATTCACATTCAGAGTTATAATTATAGTTTTGTATTCACCAACATTTTGTTATCTTCTCCTAGTCCTACTCCTTCTTCTTACACTATTTCCTTTTAAACAAGTGGTTTGCTTTAAGCACGTATCCCTTGTCCCCTCACTTGATTTACTTCCCTTTCTACCCTCTCCCTTATTATTCCCCTCTTTTTATTTTTAAGGCCTAATGAATTCCCTACCCTTCTTCTCCCCTCCCTTTTTTTGACCTCCCCACTCCCCTGCTCCCCTTGGTTTATCCCTTCTGACTTTCTCAGTAGGGTTAGATAGAGTTTTATAGCCCAATGGATAAATCTACTCTTCCCTCTCATGGTTAATTACACTGAGAGTAAGGTTTAAATATTACCTCTTAATGCTCTTTTCCTCTCCTTCTTAAAATAGTATTCATCCCTTCCCCTTCCCATGACCTCTTTGTGTGTAATAGAATATCCTATTTTTCTTATTCATTCAAGTTTCTCTTGTTGTCCTCTACTACTCACCCCCCTCTTTCCCACTTAGACCATTTAGTATTCCAAACTCTCCCTATGAATAATTCTTCTAATTACTATAATAGTGAATACTATAATAGTGATTAGAGTTCCTTATGGAGAATTATAACATTTTTCCACATAGGAATACAAATAATTAGATCATATTGAAGCCCTTAAAAAGGCAAATTTAAAAAATACGAGTTTTCTTTCTTTCTCCTCTTTCTTATTTACTTTTTCATGTTTCTCTTAATTTTTGTGGTTGGATATCAAACTTTCCATTTAGTCCTGGTGTTTTCTGTGCAAATACTTGGAAATCTTATATCTTATTGAATGCCCAAACTTTCCCCTGGAATTATATAGTTAGTTTTGATGGGTAGGTGATCCTTGTTGTAGACCCAGTTCTCTTGACTTTCTGAATATCATATTCCAAGCCTTGTGGTCTTTTAATGTGGAGGCTGCCAGATCTTGTGTGATCCTGATTGTTGCTCCTTGATATCTGAATTGTCTTTTTCTGGCTTCTTATAAAAGTTTTTCTTTTAATTGGAAGCTCTTGAATTTGGCTATTATATTCCTGGGGGTTGTCTTTTCAGGGTCTAGTATAGAGGATGATCTATGGATCCTTTCAATGTCTATATTGCCCTCTTGTTGTAGAACTTCAAGGCAATTTCTGCTTTTTCAAGAAGACCAATGATTCTCAGATTGTCTCTTCTAGACCTGTTTTCTTGGTCTGTCATTTTCTCATTGAGATATTTCATGTTTCCTTCTATTTTGCCACTCTTTTGACTTTGTTTTATTTGTTCTTGCTGTCTTTGGGTGCTTCAGGGATCCAGGGAGGTGGTGATGGCCACAGGTGCATTTCTCTTTCCTATTAATTGCTATTAAAATTTTTAAAAATTAATTTCCAGTGGGCTAAGTAATATTTTTTCTGGAAAGGGGGTGGTAGGCCAAAAAAGTTTGGGAACACTGCTTTAGTGGGAGGAAAACATTTAGTAGCATTTTGCTAGTATGGCAGAGCCAATAGCTATTGCTTTTGTAGTGAAAAGAATGACATCATAGAGTGGAGAACACACTTAACTTGGAATCATTAAGACCCATGTTCAAATCCAACTTCAGATACTGTCTGATTACTTAATCTTTTGGGGTTTCACATTTTTCATCTTTCAAATGAATAGTTTGGATTATATAACCTTTACATTTCCTAAAAATTTGGGGCAGAGCCAAGATGACAGAGAAGAGGTGGCAACTCAAGTGATCTTTCCCACCATTTCCCACTGTCCCAACAACTTTAAAATAGTTCCTCAAATAAAATCTTGGAACAGCAGAGACAACAAAAGATCAGGGTGAGATATTTTTCCAGTCTAAGACAAATCGGGAAGTTGGCAGAAGATCCTGGGTAGGGGTATATGTAATGGCAGTACCAGCAGCTGGCTTTGGAGGCAGTTGTGACAGTAGCAATAGCAATAGCAGCTTTGGAAGAGCTATGGGAGAGATGATAAGGGGGTCAGATTAATGGTCAAAAGGAAATGATAAGAAACTCTTTGCTTGCACTGGGTGCAGCTGACACAGATTGGCACCAACTTTAGGATTCACTGCACTGGAATATCCTCAGAATTCAAGTTCTTTGACTTCACCTATAAATTCACAGGACAGTCCTTTCTCAGAACTCTTCAGAAATATTACACAAGAGGGAAAAATATCTACACATAACATCCCATGTCTTAAAAAAACAAATTATTTTTAAACATTGTTTAAAATGAATACAAATTTTTTAAATTTTTTTTCTGAAATATCGTGGTATAAAGGAAGCATGACAGATTAGAAGAGAATACTGAATTTGGTGTCAGATTTGAATGTAAGCTCCTTAATGCAAGGTCTATTTTTCTTTGTATCCCCAGTTCTTAGCATAGTGCCTGGTATAAAATGGATGCTTAATAAATGCTCATTGAATTGGCTTCAATTGAAATTACCTGGGTTTGGATCTTGGCCAGCTGCTTACTCACTGGGTGACCTTGGAAGAAGTCATTAAACCTTTTTGCAGCTCAATACCTTCATCTAAAATGAGATTTGATTAGATGACCTCTAAGGCACCTTGTAGTTCTAATTCTATGATCCTAGGATAAAATATTAACCTCTCCATTTTTCATCATATTTATTGGATATATTCTTTATGACCTATGAATAGAAAGCATTTAATAAATATAAGTATTAATTCAAGGGACAGCATGGCACGGCAAATAGAAAAGTGGCCTTGAAGTCAGGAAGATCTATTTTTCTGGGCAAATCTTTAAACTCTCAATGCTGCAGATAACTTTCTAGGACAAGGATTTTTTACCTGGAGTCCATGGACTCCCAAGGAGTCTATGAATAAATTTCAGGAGATCAATTAACTTACATGGGAAAAATTACTTTATTATTTTTTAATAACTTTTGATTTCCTTTGTAATTTTATTTTATTTCATTTAAGAATGTTCTGGAAAAAATTCTTAAGCTTTATCATACTGACAAAGGGATCCATGACATAGAAATAATTAAGAATCCCTCTTCTAAGGCTAAAATGCAGACCATATGCTAATCTGCTTCCAAGCTAGAAGTTCCATATATATATCAATGAAATCACAGATCTATTCCCTATATGTATTCATTCAAATAAATTGCATCTTGATTAACATGGCCTATTCTCCTGTTCTCTTATCCAATATGAAAAAATAGGTTTCATTTTATCAGAACACTAAACAAACCCTTTTTAGGTTTCCCCATAAGTTTTCTTTATCCACCAGTGAATAAATTTTTTTTTGTAAAAATACTCTGAGCAAAAAAAGAGAACCCAAACACATTAACTCTTTTCCCCCTGTAACATCAGGGAGACATTTAGAATAAATATCATCCATTTAATCCTGGGTTTGCTTTTCTGAATTCATGGCAATAAAATAATCAAGGAATTCAGTGAGCAGACACTACATTAATTGGCAATTTGAACTTTGAATGATCACTGCTTTGTGACTATTTGGGAAACATGAATGCTGGATTTAGAGATGGAAAAAGACAAAAACTGCCCTCCTCTGACAAACCATTCTTCTGAGAAAATTGAACCGTTCTTTTTCCAGAGGGGTAATGATACCTAATCCATCGAGATGTAAAAACTCTATAAAAAGGCCTCTTTACAGGAGCACTTAGGTCAGCCAGTTAAAGAAAGTGAACAGTCTTCTTAATGGAAGATAAACGGGTGCCCTATAGGGTTTTATCTGTCATACTAATCTCAAAAAGCATCTCACAGAAAAACTAAAGTTAAAAAGACAATCAAGGCAAGCTTCACTATTCCGGTAAACTAATACCTGCAGCTCACCTCCTGTGCCCTGCATATGTGAAATATTTAAAATATTTGCCATCTCTGGTCCCTCCCCCAACTCATTTGGCAAGGCTTATTCAGTGAACCCAATGTGAGATAATCCAAAACAACTCAAGTTCAACAAAGGTTGGGAAAATATTATAGTAGACATAAGCTTTGATGGAAAGCTTCTTTGATCTAAAGATTATAAAATACACAGTTTCTAATCTGACAAATTTTGAGCTGCAAAGCATAATATCTAAACATTCCCCCTTTGTCATAACAGTTTAATCCCTTAAGAATGTGATTTAAGCCACTGAGGGCCAAAGGGCACTGTGAGATTTTTAAGAAAGAGGAAACCTGCCTCAGACACCTAGATAGAAAAATGTGAGGGTCATTAAATTCTCCAACAGAATTGTGCTTACTGATTGGCACTGCCAGGTCACCTTCAGTTCAAACTATGTCAAGTGTTCCTTTCTTTTCAAAACAGTTGAGTAAAATATGAAGCCACAGTCTTCCTCTCTGTGTCCTTAATGTCCCTTTCTTCTTACACTATCAGCTTGAGGTTAAAACCTTGCAGATAACAAAATGAGAGCATTAATGTAAGGAGATGCCTACAGAGTTCCAACCAAGTTCTAGCTGGCAATAACAACAAAAGCACTTTAGGGAGAGTATTTTTATCCCCATGGAAGTAGGTTTTGAAGTTACAAACATTTCTTACCATCTGCATGTTTTATAAATATATATCCCTATGTGGAGGTTATTTCGATCCGTTAACAAAAGAAACATTTATTAAGCGCCTACTATGTGCCAAGTACTATGCTACAAAGAAATGTTAAAAAGACAATACCTGATCTCAAGAAAAATTTGATTAAAGCAAGAAAATAGACTATATTACCCTTATTCCATTACTCTTATCCAAAGAAAGACTTGTAGGGATAAACAAGGCATTTCGCCTTAGGTACTGCAGAACATGGAGTCGTTTAACCACACTTCTGTTTTACATTAAGGGAAGGGTCTGTAATTTCATCAGTATTTAGGGAATCTCCCTGATAGGAAATCTCTCCTCTGAGATGAATAATATCCTCTCAAACTTAGCAAATAAATAGTAGAGAGTTGTCTCCATGTCATTTCTCCTGCATCCTAGGTTTGGTGCTCTCTCCACTGCAATACATAGAACATAGTAAGTGTTTAATCTGTTTTTCTTTTCTTCCATTCATTCTTTTATTCTTTGAATTATCTATAGGCATATAGCAAGTGTCAGAGGTCTGATTTGAATTCTGTCCTTCTTTTTTCCAAACATAGAAGTAACTTTAGCAAAGTGGAAAGATCACTTGTTCTACTGTCATAAGACATGGGTACAAATGCTGCTTCCAGTGCTTACTGTGATGTTAGCCAAGTCACTCAACTTTCTAGGACTTCAATTTCTTCCTCTGTAAAATGAGAGATGTGCCTTCCAAGGTCCTTTTCAGCACTAGATTCACTTATAAATGGCTTATGATCCATTTTAATACATTGTCTCCACTATAAATCCCAATCTATTCCCATTTCACATCTCTTGCTCAGGAATTGATAAGCAAACTACAATTATCATTGCTATTCTGATGGATGTGACTATTTATTGCGTTATGGCTCCATGTGCTGCCCAAGAAGTTTCTCTGACCAACATTCTGCTTTTCCATTTCCATCCATCTCAATCTCATCTCATCCATGTCCTATTATACGTACTCTGCCCTGTCCTATCATGGTACCCATTTGAGTCCATTGCTAATCAACTGCCCTTTATATTACTCTAGTGGTAATATATAGTGTTACTCCCCTCCCTAGAAATGACATTTGAAAAATATTTTTTATTATATTTGATTTCCTATAAAGTGTTGTTTTTCCTCCAAAAGAATATAAGATCATCAAAGGCTAGGACGTTTTGTTTTTTTATCTTTATATACCTGGATCTTTGGTGCCTAGTATACCGTGCCTGGTATATAGTGAGAAATAGTTGATGAATTGAAATGTTTTTAAATAAAGTCAGTACAGTGATGGGAACATGCAAAATGCATGATCAGGCTATTCACTCATCTCTCAGGCCCAGAAAAATGTCCAAAATAAAATGTAATTATGCAGCCTAATATCTCATGCATCACTCTTTTGGGTGAGAGTTTCAGAAATGGTCATGAATTAATGATAAAATGTTCATGTAGTCCATATAATCAGCATAGATGTTAGGTTTGACATTCTGAGTTAAAAAAGAAGAAGTTGTTATTTTACATTACTACCCTACCTGCAAGTTCTTCCTAGGAGGAAATATGTATATATACATGCATGTACACATGTTTAAACTCTTCAAAGAGCCTTTAAATCCCAATAATTCAAACTTAAGGAGTTTAAAACCCAGAAATATCTGGCTTTTAAGTAATCCTGCTTCTTCATAATTTTCCACATATTACAACATAAGAGAATTAACCTGGATCCTAAAAAGTTCATTTGGTCTACGGAGCTGTTCCCAGAGAACTGAATGATTGAAGTATCTCAGAAATAAGGGTATTTTTATCCTTTTTAAAAAAATATCCCTACTAATATTTATTGTATTTTCCCCAAATTATATGTAGAAACAATTTTTAACATTTGTTTTCTAACATTTTGAGATCCAGATTCTCTCTCTCCCTCTCCTCCCTTTTCCCTGAGATAGAAAGTAATCTGATATAGGTTATACACATTCTATTGGACAATACATATTTCTAAATTCATCTTGTTGTGAAAGAAGACACATATAAAAAATATATGAAGGAAGTAAACTGAAAAATGGTGGATTTCTATCTGCATTCAGAATCTATCAGGTCCTTCATGGTAGTGGATAGCATTTCTGCTCATGAGTCCCCTGGAGTTGTCTTAGATCCTCGCATTGCTGAAAACAGTTGTCATTCACAGTTAATCATCATACAATATTGCTATTACTGTGTACAATGTTCTCCTGGTTTTGCTCACTTTATGCTGCATAAGTTCATATAAGTCTTTCCATGTTTTTCTGTAATCCTCCTGTTCATCATTTCTTATGGTTCAATAGTATTCCATTGCAATCATATACCACAATTTATTCATCTGTTCCCCAACTGATAGTTATTTTGTCAGTTTCCAATTCTTTGCCAACACAAAAAGACTATTTATTCTTAAAAATTTTGGAATTGAAACAATCTGTCCATTGGATATTCTGGCTAATTTATTTTTAAATTTTTTTTATTCCATCCTAGACCCTCTTCTCTTTCCTCTTAACATTTTGTCTTAGTTACTTCATCAGCCTCCGCTGGTTTAATGGTCAAATTTGTGCAAACTATTCATATATCTGGATATCAGATTCCAGACTTTCTACAAAGTTTCAGTCCTACATTATCAATTGCCTACAGTACATTTCAAACTAAATCCTTCAGGGGCATCTAAAATTCACTATGGTCAAAAAAAGTATTCATAATCTTTCCCTCCAAATACACCCCTCTTCCAAACATCTTTATTTTGATAAAAGGTATCACCATTTTTTCAGGCTTCAAAGTTTGTAATCTTGGAATTATCCTCAAATCTTGGCATTCCTTTACCTCACAGGTCCAGTTCTTAGCCAAAATTTGTTTATTTTTAAATTTTTTTTTCAATTTTATACTTAGTACCCACCACCACCAACAACAGAAAAGCTTAAAAATAAACAAATGCAAAAATTATGTGCAAATCCATGAAATTCATTTAAAAATATGTAAATAAATATGTGTCCTGATCCTCTGATTTTGAGTTCCCTTTGGATTTCTTTACTTTTATATTTTTTCTTTTGATTTTGTGATAACTTATTTTTACTTAACAGTCCATCATTAAGAGATAGCAGAAAACATATATGGTAATCATGAAACCTCATATACTTGGACTTCAGGTACCATAGTATATAATCTTATAATCTGGGCTACCCTAAGATTCCTTTCTCCTGTGGAGCCATATTTTCTAATTACAAGTAAAAACAATTTTTAACATTTTTTTTATTTCCAAGTTTTCTCATTCCTTCTTTACCTCTTCTTCCCCTTGATTGAGAAGGCAAGCAATTTGATATAGATTATATATATATATATACATGTATATATATGTATGTATGTATGTATGTATGTATATGTATATGTATATATATACACATATATATTCGTTTGTTTATTTATGTGCATGTAGTCAGACAAAACATTTCTATTAGCCATGTAAAAGAAAACTTGCAACAAAAAACATGAAAAAAAAATGTTAAGGAAAAAATAGTGTGCTGTGATCTACCTTTACACTCCATCACTTTTTCCCCAGAGGTGAATAGCATTTTTCATCACAAATCCTTTGGAATTGTCTTGAATTTTGTATTACTGAAAACAGCTGAATCATTCACAACTGATCTTTATACAATAAATATTGCTGTTGCTGTGTACAGTGTTCTCCTGGTTCTACTCACTTCGCTTTGCATCACTTCGTATAAATCTTTCCAAGTTTGGAGAGATTATGTTGTTTGACATTTCTTATAGCACAATAATATTCAGTTACAATCACATACCACAACTAGTTCAACCATTCCCCAGTTTACAAAGAGTCCCTCAATTTCTGATTCTTTGTTACTACAAAAAAGAACTGTTATAAATATTTTTGTACATACAGATTCTTTTTCTTTTTTTTAATCTCTTTGGGCTTCAGACCTAATAGTGGTATTGCTAGATCAAAGGTTATGCAGAATTTTATTGTTCTTTGGGCATAGCTACAAATTGCTTTCCAGAATATTTGGATCAGTTCACAACTCCACCAACAGTGCATGAGAGTTCCAATTTTCCTATATCCTCTTGTGGAGGCATATTTCTTGCCCACAAAGTGACTCAAACAAGTTTATTCTATTCCCAGGTGGATCACATAATCCAAAGGTACCAGAAAAAGTTGTTGTATTCATTTGCCTCCAAATGTGAGTCAGAATATGTGAATTGAGCATCAGTACCAGTTAACTTCCCATGTGGATATCTTCATTACAATTAGTCAAGTCTCAATTTTTCAGTGCTCTAGGCAGGGTTCTAATACTACAGAATGTAGAGAAGTTGGCCTGCATTGAAAGAGGGAGTTTTTCTCATCTGGAGATTTCTCAGTAAAATCAGAGTTTATCTGTCTGGTAATCTGTCTCTTTTTGTCTCTGTCTCTTTCTATTTCTGAACTTCCTCTCTCCCTCATACCATAAACTCCTTCTACCTGTGCCTCTCTAGTTTATATAAATTGTATTGATAAATATGTAGATATATGCATATAATATATACACACGTACATATACACAAATTATATCTATGTAAATAATTTCAATCCAAATGGCATGGGAGCCCAGGTTTCTCTTGGACACCCCAAACTCTAGAAAGTGTTTCAGGTCAAAAAGAAAGCAGGAAAATTCCTTTCCTTCCTTGAATTCTTATAGTGCTGAGGAAAAGGTGATTCTGGGCATCAAAGACCCAAGATAAGGAAAGACCCCTGAGAGAAATATTCCCCTTGGATTCTCCCCTGGATTTTGAGATGAACACATATTCAACTCCAGGTTATACTCTGATACCATCTGGCTATATCTAGGACATCTGCTTGTCCCCTAAACTATTCCTGGTCACCCTCTGTGTTTTTGGGACACAAAACATCACTCTAGCCTTCATCAGATGACAAACATCCCCCACTTCTGCCTAACCTCATTCCATCTCCTCACCCCTGGTCACATAGTCCCTGTTTTCAAAAAGGTATAAGAAACCCAGAATCCATCTCCTCTAGGAGGCAGTGTCCACTCTTGCACCTGTCTCCCAACCTTTCAACATTGCTACCAAATTAATAAATTTCTCTTTTCATCTTCAAGCTATTATTAGACTAATTATTGTCATTCTTGACAAGAATAATCTGTCTAGATCTAGGGTTTTACTTAAAGCTCTCCCACAACACAAATCAACAGACTTATTTGGAGGTTCCACAGTGAAATAGAAAGAATGGGGCAGGAGAACTAGTAAAGTGTTGGCTTTTCCTTTTACTAACTGACCAAATCATTTAATTTCTCTGAGTTTTTCTTTCTTCATCTGTAAAATGAAGGTAGGAATGGGGCAATTAGTTGATATTTCAAGTTCTTTTCAGTACTAACAGCCAATGATTCCCTTTTTTGTACACAAATAATGATATTGGGTATATATATATACATATATATACATATATATATATATATCTCCCCCAAATCCTCACCATGCTCCAATTATACATGTGTATTTCTATAATTTAATGTCCACTTAAGGTAGAAAACCAGTTGATATTCTCTTAATAAAATTAAATGGGTAATAATTCCCTAGTTTACTATTTTTTTTTCATTTCTAAGCTTATCTTTTTCATTTGAAAGGTTGAATTTGTTAAAAAAAAAACACTACAGGCACCAAGGCTTCTATCTGAGAGTCTGAAAGGTTTGCTGAAATGTTCATAGAGCTGTCCACTATTATAATAAAGAACTTTATTGAGGATGCTGGTGATGTGCCAGAGGACTTGAAAAGGGCAAATGTAGTGTCCATATTTAAAATGGGATGTTATGACCCTGGAAATACAGACTGGTCAGCTTATTTTCCTTACTTGGGAAAACTGGAACAAATCATCCAAAAATCAATTTGCAAACACCAAGGAGAGTGAACTATGCTAAATAATAATTCATCAGGCATTGTGAAGAAAACTCCTGTCAAACTTATATAATTTCCCTCTACGACAGTGATAGTCCAGTAAATTGGAGGAAAGAAATAGCATCATATTTCTTGACTAATAAAGTTTATTGCCTCATATAACACACTCATATAATCTGAGTAAATATGCCCTAGAGCCCTAGGTCATCTCACAGTCTCATAGGTTCCAAATGGATGCAAAGTTTTGCTCAAATAGTGATCAATGAAGGATTTAAGCTCAGGCAGGGAAGAAATACTGTGACGTTTTCTGCAAGAGTCAAGTTTCTGTCAGATCTTTTATTATTTTAATATTTTAAAATTTAACTTACCCGAAAGAATAGAACATTCACTTATTAAATCAAATTAATCTGATACCTCCTAAATACTATGGACTAACACATTTGGAATGGTGAGAATTCAAAAGAATTTTCACACACAAATTCAAATGAAGGTGAACCAAAACATTTATCTGTTTACCTCACTTATTGAAGAAAAAGTGACATAAAATATGGGAATAATTCTTTCAGCAGTTTAAAGAACATTTTTATCTCCTATTTTTATTTCAACATCAATTCAGAATAAATGCTTTTTGTTTCTCCTCCCTAGAAATCCATTCTATGAAATCGGGAATGTAAAAAGAAAGAAGTTAAAAAAAGAGCACAGTGCAACTAATCAACTCATGAACTGATTCGGTTTTTGCATTCACTATTCCATTCCCATAGTCTCCTAACTGCATTTTTTCATCACTCTTCTGGAGTCAAATTTACTCATTATAATATACAGCATTTCATTTCATGTTTCATTCTTTTGATTTATACTAAAGCTTATTTCAACAAACATTTAGTAAGCATCTGGTGTGGGGGGCAATGAGGGCAGCTAGGTGCTGAGGGAGATACTAGCCTAGGTACTTAGGGAAAGCATAGAGTCTGCCCTGTTGAATTTACAGACTCATAGCTAGGCATAAATATGAAGGACAAAGATTCAGAGTGGAATTTTTCTGGAATGTGAAACCATATTAGAGTGCAGCTATTAAAGATGAAATTTCTGATTCTGAAAGATTCAAAATCTTAACAGTGAAAAGAATTTTAGGAATCATTTGCCCTACCCCTTCTTTTTAAATAAGCCCAATGTCTAGAAGGATTGAAAAATGTTCCTAAGGTCATAGATCTAAGTAGTAATGGCAATCAGGTTTTTTTTGGTTTTGTTTTTGAGTTTTATCATGGTGTTATTTCCATTGCAGCATCATCATTTTCATCATCATTTATGATATACGATATGTAACATTAGATATAATAATGCAGTATAATAATACACATTATTTTATAGAAATAATAATACACAGAAGATAGTTGAGCTATGTGCCAGGTAGGAAACTGAGGTGAGGGGGGAATACGTATGCTTTCATTATATTAGCATTTGTTTAGCTTATTAGAAACTATATCCAGATTAGAAAATATACAATATGAAAGAAATATGAAGAAACTGACTAAAATGTTGGAAAATAATATCAAACAGAAAAATTCTAAAATGATATTTTGTTTTGATATAAAGTATTAGGAAATTTTCTCTATTAAATTTCATTATATTCTGAGGAATTATTTTTTCAGTTTAAGCTTACTTTGATTTCAATTCTCATCTTGTAAGGTGTTGGCAACCCAATTCAATTTGGAATCATAGACAGAGTTCATGAATATTCTCCTAAGTCCTATTACATGAATAATGAAACTATTCAGTAAGGCTGGTCCTAGAAAAGACTGGAATCTCTGGATTAGTACTAAGGTTCTTCATCTTTTTGTTTGTGTCATGGACAGCTTTGTTTGGCTAGAATAAAGTTTTTAAATGCATAAAACTAAATAGATAACATTACAAAGGTTGAACTCTTTGCTTCAAAGCTCTCTCCACTCCAGTGCATCCTCCAATCATCTGTCAAATTGACCTTCCCAAAGCACAAATCTGACCATGAGACTCAATAAACTTCCTCTTTCCCCAAGATCAAATATAAAACCCTCTCTTTGGCTTTTAAAGTCCTTAATGACTTGGTGCCCTTGTGCTTTTCAGTCTTCTTATACCTTACCTTTCTTCTGTATGCTCTGAGATCCAGTGATAGTCAGCTCCTGCTTCTTCCTTCAATAAAAACGCTCCATCTTCCAAACCTGGACCATTTTACTAGCTGTCCCTATTGCCTAGAATTATCTCCTTTCTCATCTCTATCTCCTAGTTTTCCTTGCTTCTTTCGAGTCCCCACTACAATCTTATCTTCTACAAGAACTCATTCTTGATTCTCTTTAATACTAATGCCTTTCCTCCCTTCCTTATCTCTACTTTCTCATATATATATATATACATATACATATATATATGTATATGTATATATATATATATGTAATTTGTACATGGTGGTTGGTATGTTATCTTCCCCATTAGATTCTGAGATCTTTGAGAGCAAGGATTGGATTTTGTTGTTATTGTGTGCATGTGGTCTTTTATGTTTCCCCAATCGTTAGCACAGTGCCTGGAACATAACAGGCTTGATAATAGCTTGTCAAGTTTAAAATAGTTTTATTGAAATATATTTATAAAGATTTTTTTAAATTCATAGTCAAGATACATTAATAAAACAAGTTTGAGGCAGCTAGGTGGCTCAGTGTGTGGATTTTAAAATTAATATTCAATATCTCCAACTATACAAGTGGGAGAAAGCAAGATCTGCAGACAGGAGGTATTGTGTTTGATCTGGCCTCAGACATTTCCTAGCTGTGTGACCCTGGCCAAAGCACTTAATCCCAATTGCCTAGCCCTTATTGCTCTTCTGCCTTGGAAACAAACTTCATGTCTAGTCTAAGATTTTAAGAGTTTAAAAAATAACAAGTTAACAAACTTCAGGTTAAGAACTCTTATTTAAGTCATTGATAACCACTTTGGGGTTTTATCTTTCTTTAAAGCTTGAAATCCACGTGAATTATGTCAAGTTTTTCTTCCTTATCTATTTGTGCTATGAATCTGTCACAGAATACAGTCAAACTGGTCTGGCAGGAGAACTTTGAGAAGACCCTTTCTGTCCTATCATTCATGTTCATAGCTGATTCCTCTGAAGCCTATTTCTCTTTTAAACCCCTCTTTTAAAACCACATCTATACTTTCTCTGATTAGGCTAAATCCCCATGCTTAAGATATAGAGAGTCTTTAAAAAGCTTAGTACTCTCAAAGGGAAAGGGTAATCTTGTCTTTCTCCTCAAGACTTTTGGTACTACATTGTCCTTAGGGTTCTCAGAGACTAAAGTGTATGAACACCATTGACAATCAGTTTACAGCTCCTTATAATCACTTCTGATCGCCTAAGTCTTCAATGGATTTTTCATCGTGTTATCGATCAGAATGTTTGCATTCCTTTAAGACCCTATTCAGAAGTTATCTTCTATGAAGCTCTACCCAGTCTCTGCAGATGGAAGTAATCTCTCCCTCGAAACTTTTGTAGCCTTTTGATCTTTGTGCTCATCTCATGATAGAGTTTTGTCTATATGTCCTATCTTCATACCAAATTATAAACTGCCAGTTCGGGGCAAGAGCTACAATACTTTAATTTTTTGTTTTCCTGCCCCCGACACTTAGTACATTGTTTTGTATGGAGCAGGTTGTCGAAGTTACATCCATATTCATGAAATATACACTAGTTTTTTGGTTTTTTTGTTTTTTGTTTTTTTAAACCCTTGTACTTCGGTGTATTGTCTCATAGGTGGAAGATTGGTAAGGGTGGGCAATGGGGGTCAAGTGACTTGCCCAGGGTCACACAGCTGGGAAGTGGCTGAGGCCGGGTTTGAACCTAGGACCTCCTGTCTCTAGGCCTGACTCTCACTCCACTGAGCTACCCAGCTGCCCCCTAATATACACTAGTTTAAGTGCATACAGGAACAAAAATAACTTAGATGTTTTCTCATTCATGCTTTTTTAAGTATTCAAAATAGATTAATAATTTTGATCAGCAGTCTCTTTGTTATTGCACTGAAACTTTTGAGTCTCTTGGAAGCCTCCAGTGGGTCAGACCTCCAGCAAGAAATGCAACCATTTCATTTGGATTCCATCATAAACCATCTGTCCCAGACTACTCAGATCTGCCCATCCTTCCTAGCCTCAGGAACGAGGAAAACTTGCTCATACCTTAGTTACACCCAAGTAATAAACCAGGTAAGATTTTAGGCACGGGTAAATGGAGAAAGTTAGTGCTGTCGTTTTATGAAATCTAACAGTTTATAATCTGTAACTCAGGAGAATGTTAGTTATTCATTACCTTATATATGTAGGAAAGAACATTCTGCCATTCAAATTCTGTTTTCCAGCATAGACATATTGCTAGCATGAACCAAACTCTTCTGGGTAAGAAAAAAAACAGTTAAAAATACGAAATCATATTTCTATTGTTATAAAAGGTCAATATATATACACATTTTGCCCATGTCTACATTCCTATTCATGTCCCATTCACATGTAATTTTCTCTCTTTCTCCTGATATTTTCTTGATAAAATACAGGTGGTTAGGTTAGAAATCTTGATATTGGATGACAATTATGAAATTTTAATAGGTCCTACATTGCAATTTCCTCAGGTTAGAGTAAAAAATAGTTTAAACATTGACTTCATGTGAAGAGCCAGTAATGCTAATAAACTTGGGGAAAGGGAGAAAAGAGATAAAAGGAGAATGAAAAACACTTCTGGATTTCTAAGTGATTAATGATTTCCTTTCTTTACATGTTTCAGATTTAGGGATTATGGACTTTTTGGCCTGAGGGGAAAAGATAAGATGGAATGGTTCAATCACATTGCTCTTTGCTGATTTGGAGAGATCTTGATCCCTTTGAAGATTGAGGTTGTTCATTGTGCCTATCTAGCTAGATCCAATACAAAGTTGCTGTTAAGATGAAATATAATAATACATGTAAAGTGCATCAAAAACATAAAGAATTATATCAATTATATTATTTTTAATTAATCATATATTATAATATAATGCATTTAATAAAGCCTGCTGTCTAAAAATTTCATTCTAGGTTCAGTAGAAATATAAAATTTAGCTAAGAAATAGATCCTGCTCTCAAAGAACTTAAATTCAGTAAGGCAATACATTAATTCACCTGTCATCTCATCAATATATTTATTCACTCCAGTTATTTTTATTCATACCTTTTCACCCTGTGAAGTATTTGTCTTTGTATACTAATAAATTACCTTTGTAGGATCAACACTGAAGGCTTTCCTCTTGGTCCTTTTAATTTTTCATGGATACTAATATAGTGACCAAACTATTCATCTTGTTATCCCTCTCAAATATTTTTTCCAACTACATGTAAAAAAAATTTACATCATTCTTTTTTTTTAATTTCATTTCCTAATTCACTTTTTGTGTCTCTCTTCTAATGCCTCATTTAGAAGACAAGCAATTTCGTTCTTCCTGTCTATGTGACCAGGAAATCTCCTTTTCTGATTATACTTTTCATTGATGTTTCCTTTATGCCACTCCTTATGGTCAAGTCCATATTTTCTTCTTGGTAAGAGAATGCGTCCTACTTACAACCATCATAAATCCTTTTATTGTACTTAAGAAATGGACCTACATTTTTGATCCTTTGAAAATTGCTTTGCTATGCTAGTCACAGCCTGATTGCTTCCCAGCAATAATGGTGTAAAAGATGGGTTTTGGTGTCAAAGAGAAAGTTAGTATTGTTGGAATATCATTCCACTTTGACTAAGTAATTGATTTATTGAGATGTTTGTATTGTTATAGAGAAATAAAGTAAATTTTTAATCTTTAGGTTGAAAGGAGGGATAAAGGTGATGAGGCGATAGGAGAAGAAATGAAAGGGATGGAATGAATGAGGTGGTATATTGGATGGTAAGGGAATAGATGGGTTATTCAGGAGGGGCAGCTTAAAACAGGCTTGACAGTGAGGCTAGAGACAGAGGATACTGGGGGAGATAGGCTGAACCCTTCAAGGTGAGGGAAGGTATCTTTATAAACACAAAGGAATTGGGCCAGTCAGAAATGTTTAAATCTGCCTTGAGGGCTTCTCTGGTTAGTTTCTAAAGTCCCTTGAGGGAGGAGTCGAGAGGGCTCCTCCCTGTCAGTGAAACTGAAACAGGAGGAAGTCTCGGCTAAGAACTTCCTGCCAAGATGGATGCCCACAGTACCCTCAAGAATTAAAAGAAAATAACTCCTTCTCCCTTCAGCCCTTGCCTCAGTCATTGACACAATGATTCACCAGAGGGTTTGAGTAGGTAACAAAGGGGATTTATTAATATCAGGATTAATGGGAAGGAGAGAAGGGTTTAGGGTTTTGTAATAGCCACTAGGGAGAAGCTAAAGGTAGGGGAAGGGTCACAGGAGGGTTAGACTGAGAGAGCCTGCTCTCCCAGTCAGGAAGATTTGGTTGCCTTAAAGTAAAGTATTTACTAGATCAATAAAATAAGGGATAGCTTGATTTAAGGATGTCCTACTTGCCTGAGAAAACTAAAACCCACAATGTCTAATCACCAAAACCAAAACTACCCTTCCTCCCAGAGCCCAAAGGGAAATTCAGGGAAAATAACAGGATATAATATGGAGAGGTCAGGGAGAAATCCAGAGAAATCAGCTAGGTTCAAATTGACCAGAGACAAAAGCACAGGCCAAGGCCAAACCAAAAGCCAAAGCAGAGCCTCAGCTAGAACTTCAGCTCTCCTCAAGCGTCAGGTTCCAACTGAGCTTTTGTCAAGATTCTTATACTTAACTGCCAGGGCTGTTTACAGTTGACTCTTGCAAGAGCAAAACCCTCTGTTGCATCCTTACATTACAGTATCTAGTTAAGGTAATAAAACTAACATGGAATGGAATAGAAACCATTGTTTCTACCTACATCAGAACATAATTAAACATGAAAATCAATCAATCCTTAAAAATTTTCAATATTACATCACTTAAGAATGATTTCTTCCGGAGGCAGCCAAGTAGCTCAGTGGATTGAGAGTCAGGTCTAGAGACAAGAAATCCTAGGTCCAAATCCGGCCTCAGACACTTCCCAGCTGGGTGACCCTTGGCAGGTCACTTGACCCCCATTGCCCACCCTTACAACTATTCCACCAAGGAGCCAAAACACAGAAGCTAAGGGTTAAAAAAAAAAAAAAGAATGATTTCTTCTCTTGGTTTTGTCTGATATAGCTACTCTCCCTGTTTTTGTGTCCTTTGGGGCCATTTTGACTTTCTCATGAATATAATTTCATTTCATATAGAATATAAGCATTTTGTGTCAGTATCGAGTACAATGCCTTAATAAGTGTTTTGTGACTGATAAAATAACAAATGTTAGAATGCAAATGTCATGATTCCACAATCATTAATGATGCAAATAATTAATTATAGAATCTTTTCAAATCTGTTTTATTTATAGTCTGTTTATGTTCTCCTTCCAGTTTCTTTTATAAATGTTCTTGCAATTGTCTGGTTAGGTTAAAATTTTCTTTATCTTTATATTTATAAATTTGGTTATGCCAAATTTTCTGTAGAATCTACATTTCTATAGAAGACTCCCCTACTCTTTGCTATTTTATGAGACTACTCTCGTTGCAATCTTCCACTATCCTTCTTCATAACATTTGAAAATGAGATTATATTCTATACCAATATTGCCCTTGGTTACTTTGACTCATCTTGTCAGAGACAAAGTATTTTCCTCAAGGACCCAGTTTGAAGGCACCATGGACCTCCTTACAATGGTCGCTACATTAGTTAAACTCCTGGGGAAAATGATGTGTTACTGTCAATTTTTTTCCTTTGTCCAGTTCCAATTTTTCACTATCAATATGTAGTTGGTTTTGTTGCAAATAAACTCAGTATGTCTTCTAATTTGGTATTGATTTAGATCTTTTCTCCAATTATTTTTTTATCTTACTTTACATATGTTGATGCTATACTGATTTTCCTAACGCACAAATATGACAGTTATTCTTTTACTCAATTAATTTCAGAGGTTTTTATTATTTTCAAGATAAAATATACTTTCAGAAAATCATAGAATTTAAAAGTTAAAAGGGACTACAGTGGCTCTGAAGTCTGACTTATGTATGAAAGGAATTCCTACTGTAATGGTTACCAACATTTTTTGTTCAAATGAGCCCTTTCAATAAAAACAACAAAATGTGTTGTAAAAACCCAGGATAATTTAATATACCTCTTATAATATTTTTAGATTTATTCGTTAAACCTACACAATAGCTACAATGATAACTTTCACCCCCAAGACTACAAATTAAATTTTGTATTCAATAGTCATAATTATAAAATGTAAAATTTTATTCTACCTATTATTATTAAAACAAAATATAAAATTATAAATCAATAACCACAAAATAATTATGAATTATTTATGTGGAACATTCCACAATGATTTTTAAAGTAATATAACAAAACTTTATATGTTTACTATTATCTATAATATTTTATAGTAAAATTTTTACAAAAAATTTTATGTAAATAATTCTTTTATTTTACTTCTTTTTCATTTATTATTTATTTTCAAACAACCTTTCTTGTCATTTCTTATAGCAAAATAATACTCCATCATAATCATATGACAAAACTTGTTCAGCCATTCCCAATTGATGAACACGCCTTCAATTTCCAATTTTTTTCTACCACAAGAAGACTTGCTATAAATATTTTTATACATATAGTTCCTTTTCCTTTTCTTTTATCTCTTTGGGGTACAGACCTAGTAGGAGTATTGCTGGGTTAAAGGATTTGCATGGCTTTAAAGCCCTTTGGGCATAGTTCCAAATTATTCTCCAGCATAGGTGGACTAATTCTCAACTCCATCAACATATTTTATTTTAACCTTTACCTTCTGTGTTAGAAGTGATAGTAAGTATCAGTTCCAAGGCAGAAGAGCAATAAGGGCTAGGCAATTGGGGTTAAGTGACTTGCCCAAGGTCACATATGTAGGAAGTATCTGTCCACCGACAGTTTTTTAGTGAACCTATTTTCCCTCATCCTTTCCAGCACTTGTCATTTCTAATAAGTGTGAGGTGACATCCCAGAGCTATTTTCATTTTCATTTTTCCAATCAATAAAGATTTAAAGCATTTTATATGATTATAGAAAGCTTTGATTTCTTCTTTGAAAACTGCCTTTTTATAGCCTTTAACATTTTTTTCTATTGGGGATTGGATTTTATTTTTACAAATTTGACTCAATTTTATATTCATTATATATTTGACATATTGGACTTTTATCAGAGAAACTTGTAAAAAATTTGATATTACTTCATTTTCAACTGTATCTTTTAACAAAGTATAGTGATCATGATTGCTAATCCTATCATTTTTACTTCAAATATACTGAAGAAAAATATATTCTGCCCCTGCCCTTTATTTTATTTTAAACCTCTTACCTTCTTTCTTAGAATCAATACTAAGTAACAGTTCCAAAACAGAAGAGCAATAAGGGCTATATAAGTGGGGTCAAGTGAATTGCCCTTGTTCACACAGCTAAGAAGTGTCTGAGGCCAGATCTGAACCCAATGCCTCCTTTCTCCAGGTTTTGCTCTCTAGCTACTGAGCCATCTAGATGTCCTTTCCCTTTATTTTAACACTGCGTTC
The DNA here is from genome assembly GCF_016433145.1 of Gracilinanus agilis. Lineage (NCBI taxonomy): Eukaryota > Metazoa > Chordata > Mammalia > Didelphimorphia > Didelphidae > Gracilinanus > Gracilinanus agilis. The sequence goes on from NC_058132.1 coordinate 514,610,841, forward strand.
CAAGTGTGTCTCTTTCTTTTTGCTTCATGTTTGTCTCTTACAAAAGACATATCATTGGATTATGGTTTCTAATGCATGCTATTAACCACTTTTGTTTTATGGGTGAACCCATTCTTTTCATATTTACAGTTATGACTACTGTGTATTTCCCTTTATCCTGTTTTCTTTCTATCCTCTGTTTTTATCTTGTGCCTCCTCAAAAGTCCGTTTTGCTTCTGACCACTGTATCCCTTTGTTCACTCTTTGTTTTTGTTTTTTATCAATCTCTCCATATCTCTTATCCTCTTCCCCTCCTATTTCCCTCTTGTATAGGAGAGACTCCCATACAAAGATGGCTTGTGCTCTCTCTGTCTCTGTCTCTTTCTCTCTAATATATATAATCTTTCCCCTTTGAACCAATTCTGATAATTCAAACATTGCCCACTATTCCCCATTTTCCCCTCCATTATAAAATCTTTACCTTGCATGCCTCTTTCATGTGAAAAAAACATCCCCATTCTACCTCACCCTTCCTCCTTCTACCAGTACATTCCTTTTTCTCACATTTTCAGTTTTTTGGGGTGGGGGATGATCATCCCAACATAAGAGACACACTCATTTCCTCTGTCTATGTAGACTTCTTCTAACTGCCCTAATAATTATTACATTCTTAAGAATCACATATATCATCTTTCCAAATAAGAGTGTAAACAGTCTTACTTTATTGAATCCATTATAATTGCTCTTTCATGTTTATTTTTTATGCTTCACTTGAATCTTCTATTTGAATGTCAAATTTTCTTTCAGCTCTTGTCTTTTTATCAGGAATGCTTTGGAAATTCTCTATTTCATTAAATAACCATTCCACCACCACCACCCCCATGGATTATACTAAATTTTGCTGGGGTAATAATCATAATTCCTAACTTTAAGTCTAGCTTCTTTGCTTTCTAGAATATCATGTTCCAAGCCTTTTAGCACATAAGCTGCTAAATCTTGAGTAATCCTGGCTATAATTCCATGATACGTTTACTGTTTTTTTCTGTCTTCTTGCAATATTTTCTCCTTTTATAGCATTTGGCTATAGCATTCCTGCAAGTTTTCATTTTGGTATTTCTTTCAGGAGGTGATCTATGATTTCTTTCCATTTCTATTTTACCCTCTGAATCTAAGATACCAAGAAAGCTACCAACTATGATTTCTTGAAGTATAAATATGAAGGCTCTTTATTTTATCATGGAGTTTAAGTAGTCCAAAAATTCTGAACTTATCTCTCCTTGATCCTGGCCTTCATTTTTCAGGTGAGTTTTTTTCCAATGATATATTTTACTTTTTCATTCTTTTGACTTTGTTTTCTTGTTTCTTGATGTCTCAAGAAATCAGAAATAATATTTTAATGAAATAAGTTATAATTTGAAATATGTTTACTAGTGTAATCATATATACATTTAATTTTTATTTTAGACTTTTTTACTTGAACAAAAGTTTACAATATTTGATTCTACACCAAATAGTCTTAAATCTGATTCCACACATTGTATTTTTTGATTTTAAAAAGGAATAAAATGAAAATACTAAATCTCCTAATTATGTAGTAGAAAATTGTAGGCAAAATTTGCAAGCTCTTTTGTTGAGAGATGGAAATTGTTCTTTTAATTATCCGTCTAAACAATAAAAAAGAATAGCTAGTTAATATATAAAATATTTACTTTTCCATTTTCAGATGATAAGCATTTTAATAAATGTATTTAAAATTCAACTATATGTGTGTCTGTATACATATACATAAATTTATATGTATATATGTATATATATATATATATGGAAAAAACTCTTGAAACATGACTATTTCTTTTCCACCAGTGGCATACCAACCAAACTATCATAGAAATTCTCCTGAATGACAGACCAATAGTTCTGCCAATCAATTCACTTGGAAATATGTCAAATAGAAGAAGAGTAACATAGGTTGAGGAGAAGTCTAAATTGGAAAATAGTCTTAATACTGCAAGAAAAGGAAAAAAGATTTGTTTCTACAGAGGTTCGTGGTGACCCATTATGGTTTTGAAATGGCTTATAATTCTCAAGCCCAGAAATCATGGTTTTAAAACAACCTGAAATTTGCATTGCAAGAATGCAAACATCAATAGTATGTGATCATGTGATTATACAGTCTATGAGGCATGATTTGGCAGTAACACTAGAGATGAAGGAGCTGCTCTTGTAGTGCACAGAGTGCAAATGAAGGTACATGTATTCATCTGACCAATGCTAAATTCTTGTAGTGGTTTAGAAATAATTTGATGAAAGTTTGAGATGCTGACAAAACATGTTATGCATAGTCAGAAGCAAAGTTTTATGTAATCAGTGAATGAACACCAAAATCACTGGGCTCATAATCTTTACAGTTTTGAATTTCAGCAAAAACAAATCTATATTGCTTAAACCCTGAACATGCTTATTGAGCATTATTTGGGCCATATTTGGGCATTATTGGGCATCATTGGCCATATTTACACGATTGTCTTGAACTCTTTGGATCATCGCCATGATCCTCAAGTGATTCACTAACCACTAAGTAGGAGCTTCTGCCTTACTGTAACCTCCTCTGAAACTCATCATCCAGCCTTTTCTTGAACACTCCAAAAATGTATTTCTTAAAGCAATCAGTTTCAATTTTTGGAAAACTAATAGAGGCTCTTTTTTTCTCTCATCATCAAACCTAAATAACCTTTTCCAGCTTCGATCCATTCCTCCTGATGCTTTTCTTTGGGGGTGGGGCAGAAAGAACACATCTAATTTTTCTTCCACAGGGAAGCTCTTCAAATATTTGAAAACAGTTATCATGTCTTCCCTACACATTCACTTTCTGGGGTAAATATCCCTAGTTCCAGTTCATCCTATGGCATGAATTCAAAATCCTTCACTATCCTGGCTACCTTTCTTTGATCACTCTCCACTTTTTCAGTGTCTTCATGGTGCCCAGAACTGACCTGATGAGAACAGAGAAACATAGGATAATAACCAACTTATTCCTAAAAACTATGCCTCTTTTATTGTAATATATGACTGCATCAATCCTTTTGACTGTTGTGTCACATTACTGACTTATCTCAAATTTGAAATCTGCTAAAATCCACAGGTTGTTTTTCAGAATTACTGAATAACCATCACACCTTCATCTTGTACTGATAAAAGTGATTTCTTTTGCACCCAAGTGCAGGACTTTATAATTGTGCTATGGATTTAATCTTAACAAAGTTAGCTCAAATCTCTAGTAGCTAAAATTATCCTTATTCAGACATCAATATTTTTTAACCTTCTTGATTTCTCATTATCTGAAATTTTTATGAATAAGGCATCTTTTCATTTTTCTAAGGCATTGATAAAAGAATTTAACCAGCACCAGGTCAAGCATGTATTACTTGAATATTACACTAAAGACCTCTTGCCACCGGGGCATGTATCATTAACAACTATTTTTTTAAGATTATCCATCCAATCAGTTATAAATCCATCCAACTATGGTTTTCCTATGTGTTATCACTTCACCTTTGCCACAATAACATAAGATACTTTATCAAAAGTTGTGCTCAAATCTATGCAAATATATCCATAATGTTCCCCTCATCTACAAATTTAATAACACTGTCAATAAAGGAAATGAGCTTAGTCTTGTATGACTCAATCTTGATGAAGTCATACTGATTCATTGTTATTAATGTTTCTGTGTTCCAATCATCTCTTTAATGATGCATTCTATAATTTTCTCAAGAATCCTAGGAAAACCCTTAGGATGGCAACCTTTTTCTGTTTCACCACCTGACCTCCACCTACCATTCTATCCTTATTGTGTGTCATTCTCCTGTATTCACTCCTTGTTCTAGTCAAACTAGCCTTTTTTGCTACTCTTCACACATAATATTGCATCTCTCATGACTAAGCCTTTGCACTGATTGTCTCCCATGCTTGAAGCTACCTCCTTACCTCTTCTTGGAATCCCTGGTTTCCTTCAAGACTCAATTCAAAATGTACCTTCTATATGAAACCTTTGTTAATACTCTCCCTCCAAACTCTCTAGCATTTCTTTTGTAGACATTGTGTATAATAGTGTGTATATATTATGTTTATATATAATATATGTATATATGGGCATAAATATAATATTGTATATTATTATGATAATTATATATACTTCTTATAATATTGTGTACAAATTATAAACATACATATTCACATGTCATCTCAATTGTCAGAATGTCAAGTCTGAGTTTACATTTTTACCTTTATAACCCCAAGCACAGTGCCTGGCACTAGGTAAGCACTCTGTAAATCTTTGCTTGCTTGCTCTCTTAATTTTCTTAAAGGCTCCTCTCTAGTGCTACATTCTACCTGAGTTATTTCCTGATATTCCTTGAATCTAGTGCTTTCTTCTCAGAATCAAGCTTGATTCTATATTATATCTAATTTTACATGTACATGTTATCTCCTTAAGAACCTGAAGTTCCCTGGGAATAAGATTCATTTCATTTTTCTTTGTATCTCCCAAACAAGGACCAAAACATAGAAGATACCTAATAACTGCTTATTAATTAATTTAGTGATGCCAAACTGGTTCCCACACCAGTAACCAGTTGTGTCCTGTCTGGGTTGAGGGAAATGTCTTAAACTGAGAAGTGGAGAAAAGAACTTCCAGAGCTAACTTTAAAAACAGGATTTTAAGAACAGCAATAAGATTGGTCAGAATATAGATTTCTACAGTAATGTATACTCATAGCTAACTTTTAAAAAATTAAGTAAAATAATCTAAGTAAAGAAAGGGCTGCTGAAATTTCCTAAAATTTCTTGGCTTCAACTACTATGTAACATTTCATTTTGCTCTTTATATCTTTTGTGGGTCATAAAGAACATTCCCGGAAATCCATCTGTACTTGGAGTTTAGAAACTACATGTGGGTAGGTAGTAATCTTCAGGCTCACTAAGCCTATTGCTTCTCTGTTCATTCAAACTTACTCCCTGAGATTTTGAAAATCTAGACTTTTGCTCCAGGGGGAAGTGAGGGTTAGGGGGAATGACTCATTTGTGACTGATGCCTGCAATATGATTTTCCCACATCTGCTCTCTCCCTGATCTAATTCATCTTGTATGTTTTAAAGTTCATTCTTGCTCTAAATGTACAGTTCTATGAAAAGCACACTGAACAATATTTAATATTAATTATTAGTCTTTTCCCCAGAGAGGAGTTTTAAACACCTATCTCCTTTATTTCTTTACAGAGGTGGGGAAAGATTGGTATGGAACATTGCATGTCAAGTAAATCATGATTATTATATTGACTGGTTTTGTTGAACTTTTTTTCTCTTTACAAAAGAAAAATCTTTTCCACATTGGGTTGTTTACTGGTATTGAAGATGAGAGGGATGTATTCAGAAATGAATGGGATATAACTATGAAAAGCATCAATAATTTTTAATTAAAAAGGAGTTATCAGGCTTTAAAAGATGGATAGTAATTCAATAGAGGGGGGAATAAGACACCAGGCATAGGGAGTATGCAAAAATAAAAATACAAAGGCCTGAGAGTGCAATCAGTCTGGCATGTTTAAGGGACAGAGAAAAGTTCCAAGGATCATGAAATGACAAAATGTGAAGATGGAACCAGTCTGAGTTGTGTTTGGAAAAGTAAACTAACACCAGACTTTTGAGGTCCTCATTTGTCAGAGAGATTTCTACTAATTTTAGCTGATAACAAGAGGTTTGCTGAAGACATTTATCAGAAAAATGTTGTGACCAGATGTATAGATAAGGAGTATAATCTGGCTCTGACAGTTGATCCAGAAGGCTTTTATTAAGCACATCCCTACAAAGCTTTATACTGCATTATGAGGTAAGAAAAACGGAATAAAATAGGGATTGGATACAAATAGTTTACATTGCAATTGGAAGATATGACATGAACAAAAATAAACAACTACATGGCAGTTTGAGGAGAGATACAGCACCAACATTTTATGGGGAGAGATGTAGAAATCAAGGAATGTTCCATGGAAGAGACATTACCTGAACTGAGGAAGGTAAGGCTTATGTGAAGCAGAGGTGAGAAGTCTGTGCCAGGCAAATGGAATGCTGAATATAGTTCTCGATAGTTACAAGTTAAGTTTTACTCGACCAAATAATATGAAAAGCAGACTAGTCTGAAATAATCCTGGAAAAGTAGATCATAGTACACCATAATGGTATTTAAATTTCAGGCTGTGGAGTTTTTATTTCGAGCTAAAGACAATAGGAAGATAGAGGAAACTTTTGAGAAAAGACAATGACATAATTCAAACTAAGCTTTAGGGAAATTACATTGATAGTTTTTGAGGATGGTTTAAAAAATGGAAGTATTGGAAATATGGAGTCAAATTAGGATGCTATTATACTAGTCTAAGGAAGAGGCAATAAACTAAACAATGACAGTGATTCTCTGATTGACTAGAAGGAAAGAGATAGATGCTATAGATGGAAGTAGAAATAAGACTTAGAGACTGATTGAATGAGAGAAAAGTCAATGGTTGTTCTAAAACAGGAGTATGCTGGTAAATATTTATCAATCTTTTTTTGAAAAATAAAATAAAGCACGCATAATTCATTTTAAGTTTATTATTCATTATTAACATTTTCTCTATCACTTTTTTAAGCCTAGATAATCAACAAAGCAATAAATTTAGATCTGATTTATGGTATTTGTCAGTTTCTAAGCATCTGTATTTTATAATTAGTCAAAGATTAGATTTTGATTTAATTTTATTCCTCTTGCTCCCATTCTTCTTTCTCTATAAATTTTTTTATTAAAAAATGCCTATTTTTAAACCAAAAATGATGGAATTCAAAGTATATAGTAGAGTTTTAAATCCCAGAAATATTGTCTATGGTTAGACCATTTCTCAATAGACAGATTTAGACAGTCGTGCCATCTTTTAAAAGCATGTTCTGATCCCAAGACCTTTCTCAAAGATAAGTTCAGCCATTTTTGGTTTTCTTTTACTTTCAGAGTAAAGTCTGGTTACCATTGGTACAGCCCAGGGAAAACATTCTTTCCTGATATGCTGTTGTGGTGATCTCATCTTGGGTGGAGTTTATAAACAGCTTTTTTAGCGGTAATAAATAAATAAAGCACTTGAAGAGGGGGCAAGCAAAGGTTATTCTGTTAATTTGAATTTAAAATGATACAACTCTGAATCCCACTGCCAGAGTAAAGATACAACTGGTTCCCATTGTTTCCCACAGCTCCCCTAGAGATAGATTAAGGCAGTGGTTCCCAAACTTTTTTGGCCCACCATCCCCTTTACAGAAAAAAATATTACTTAACCCCCTGGAAATTAATTTTTTTAAATTGTAATAGCAATTAATAGGAAAGATAAATGCACCTGTGACCATCACCGCCTTCCTGGATTGCTGCAGCACCCACCAGGGGGCAGTAGCTCCCACTTTGGGAATCACTGGATTAAGGAAAGGGGGGTCAATTGGCACACCTGGATAAAGAGTTCAAGAATGAATCTGGCTCACAATTCACCAACTCCTATAATTGTATTGTATGCAGTATCTAAGCTTTCAAGCAACAAAACAATATGCACCCCCCAACCCACCACCTCCCATAAAAATAGCACATATATCAGAAAGAAGATTAAAAGGAGAGCTAGCCCAGCTCAAACACTCAAGATGTTATATCATTCCTCTCATCTTTATCTGGCCTTTAGGTTTATGGCTGCCCCCTCCCCTATCCCCTTGATGCTCAAATGAAACAATGGATAAAAAGCATTTAGAAAACCTTAAAGCATTACATTAATATCAGTTTTTGTTATTGTTATGATTATTATTAGCCTGGGTTCACCAGCTTCATTCCCTGAGTCTTCTAATGTTTTCCTGCTGAGCTGAAACAATATTTATAGGACATTATAGGGGTTTATACATATATATTATGTTATATACATATATATATATTTGACAAAGAGAAATATACATTTTTAAGTTTAATCTGCAATATACTTCTAAATTATCATCTAACGACTAATAATAATTAATTATTCTATATTAGGGCTTAAGTTGGTTTCTAGAAATGAACAAAACAATAAATAAAGCTTTGATTTGTAGATATTGGTGATTTCTGAAGTGCAAATGTCCACACTAAAAATTTAACAGCAGGTTCTTGCAAACTAGTTTGAATTGGCTCTAGTATACCCCTTTCTACCAAGAGAGTATCCTTCATATGTTGCTGCAAGGTGGGTAGTATTAGGAACCAAGAAAGAAAAAAAAATTCAGGATTTACTTTGGCCCTTCACATCATGAGAAAATCTCTGGCACAGGATTACATTAATCTAGATTATTGTCTTTTAGGGTATTGTTTTAATAGGGAAACAAGAGATTTAATTTACCTGACTTTAAAATTAGGAACAAGAAGCATGAAATTTTATTCAACAAACATGTTAAAAATATATTTCTATTTGGCATTATTGCCAGTTAAGTGGCAAGGAGGGGATTGGAGGTGGCATACCTGCTCCATCAGGAAAAGGAAAGAGAAGTAAATAGAAAGTAGAAGCAAGAGGTCCCCACAAGGGGAGGGAAATTGTAGAGGTTCTGCTGTCAGTGTTAGGGTGAGATGAACTGCTTCATATGACAGTAATGGGTTTAGGAGGCAGGAGAAATCACTAGCATAAAGGGGTATACTGAAGCCAATTCAAACTAGTTTGCAAGAGCCTACTGTTAAATTTTTAGTGTGAGCATTTACACCTCTGAAATCAGCATTCAGTGAGTCTCTTGAGAACAGGAGCTGTTTTTCGCCATTCTTCCAGTGCTTAGCACAGGGTCTGGTACATAAGAGGAACTTAATAAATGTTTATTGACTGACCCTGGAAAAGCCACTTGACCTCTCTCGGTCTCATCGTACTCATCTGTAAAATGCAGATAATAGCAACACCTACCTCTGAGGGTCATTGTGAAGATAAAACGAAATAGTCTGTGAAAAAACGTTTTTCAAACTTTGAATTGTTTTTGTCGCTATTATTGTTGTTGTAATTGCTTGGAAAAGAGGCACAATAATGTGCTTCCACCATCGCACCACTCAGATTCCACTCAGAACAGTAGATGCTGGAAGCAGAAATAGTAATAGGCAATGATTAGAGAGGCTGATTTCTTTTGTTAAGGGGGTTGATCTGTCCTCTAAAAAGTAGTATCATTCCCAAACACTGTAAAATTTTCAACTGTGCTATCGAATGTGAATTACAGAAGTTTTGATTTTTGCCTCTAGTCTTTGTGGGAGTAGATGGAAGGCTACAGATTTATAGAAAAGGAAAGGAAATTACTTATAGCCTAATTTGACTAAGAGTCATGGAGAGGACATGGCAGCTAGATAGTACAGCAGTCAGAGCACCATGCCTAGAGTCAGAAAGACCAGAGTTCGAATATGACCTCAGATACTTACTAGTATGTGGGCAAGTTCCTTAACTCTGTTTGCCTCAATTCCTCATCTATAATATCAACTGGAGAAGAAAATGATAAACCATTTCAGTATCATTGCCAAAAAATTTCAAATGAAGTCACCAGGATTCAGATGCAACTGAAAAAAAAAACAATCAGAAAAACATAGGTAAGAAAGTTTGTAATTTCATTCCTCTTGAGGAAGCACTCTCTTGCAAGAGCTCTCTTTCTATTTACAGGTTAGAGGTCCTGGCACCATTTTCTCCATATGCTCCTACCAAAGGTAAATTTTGCCCTTTCTTGTAGCTACCTAATGGACTGTTGGTAGGAAATATATATATTTGCATCTAGACTACTCCAAGGTATGTGCATAAATGATTGCGTGTCTACAACTTTAGAGCTTGATTGGTAAGACTAATGTTGTGATGTAATAATATTCTAAGTTAAGATGATCATTTTTATATACTTTCATGGTATTATTATAAGTTTTCCCCAAATCCTTATACTTGTAAGCCCTCATGAAGTACTGATTCCCTCCTTGAAGGGTAGGCCTTAACCAACAGTAGCTGTTGCTGTTTTATTGAGTGAGAGTCAGTCAGCCAAGCACTATTCAGTACTGGCCACTTACTAAGAGAACTTGAAAGATGCTGGCTGGAGAGTGGTCTAATGAAGCCTGAAATCTTTTCCGAAGGCATTTTTCATCAATATTGTTGTCTGCTTTTGTTGGGGGGGGTAATAAATTGTAGAGAATGTGGGAGAAACATTCATAACAAGAGTGGCTAGATTTTATTGCTACATGACAATTCTAGGACCTGAACAGAATTTCACAAGAAAAAAGAGAGAAACTTAGGAGTAATGAATAGAAATCAAAATTTTTTAAAAAAGGAAATTCCTTATGTCCAATCTGACTCTACATCTTACAGTCACATTTTTAATTCCAAGGATTATTGACTGAGAAGGAACAGTAAATCATACTGATCATCATAAATTTCTGTTTTTTATTAAGCATATTTTGCATGATATTTACCAGCACATCTTGAAATAAAATTTCCTAGTGTGGATCTGTGCTTTATGTTAGACATCAAAGATATAGCCCCTAAAATTTAATATTGAATGTTTTTACTGTGTATTGAAAAAGTAAATATGATTATACATAAAGTATATGTGTGTACGTATATACACATAGATAAACAGACACAGAGTAAGAGAGCCATTAAGCACTTACTATTTTTCAGACATTATGCTAAATGTTGGAAATATTTTTTAAAAAGCCCTTGTTCTCAAGAAGCTCACAGTCCAAAGAGGGAAGACAACATGCAATCATCTATGTACAAACAAAATATCACTGTTTAGTCATTTTTCAGTTGTGTCTAACTCTTCCTGACCCTATTTGGAGTTTTCTTGGCAGAAATACTTGAATCGTTTGCCATTTCATTCTCCAGCTCATTTTACAGAGAAGGAAAGGCAAATAGGGTTAAATGGCTTGCCCAGTGTCATATAGCTAATAAATGTCTGAGGCCAGATTTGAACTCAGGAAGAGGAGGGTTTCTGACTCCAGGACCTGTACTCTGTCCACTGCACCATCTAGTTGCCCACAAATAAAATATATACAGGAGGACTTGGAGATGATCTTGGAAGGAAGGCATTAGCATTAAGTTGGGGGAGGTTAAGTTTCTTGTAGAAGGTCAGATTTTAGCTGAGACTTAAGAGAAAAACATGAGTTAGAAGGCAGAATTTTGGATTGTATGAATCCCAGGTATGGGGAAGAGTCAGTTAAAATCCATAGAATGAGAGATGGACTGTCATGTGTGAGGAATGACAAGGACTCCAATGTTACTGTATATCTCTGAATAGACACCTATATAAATTTATCTCCCAAAGGGTAGTTAATTTAAATATTTTCCTAGTTCACAGTCTAGTTTGTGTTGGGAAATTTTGATGTATCTCATATTTTTCTGTCTTGTTCATGAAGATGTGATGGAAGACTTTGCCAAAGGCTTTGTTGAAACCATGATAATATCTACATTATTTTTCGGTACCCTTTTTGGGTCCTAAAGAACATTGCTTTACTTTTTAAGTGCTAATTCTTTTTTTTAATGCTTAGAGAATGCTGTCTGTGTGTAAGTGTGTGTGTATGTGTAATGGCTATAAAACTCTACTTGGCTTCAATTTTAAACTATTTTTCAAAGAGTAAATTTTTAATTATACTTCCCAGATACAATTCTTTTTAATTATTGAATGCAAAAAGGAGAGTTCTGGGCTTCATCTTTTGTTAAAACCTATACCAAAACTGTCCATTCTTCTCACCCTGTCCAGAGAAACATCGCCACACCTGCTGTGTCCAGCAGGGCAATTCTACTCAATTCTCTGTCTTATCAGTGCATTTCAGAGCACAATAAAACTTATTTAGCCACAGCAATAATGAAGAACCCACGTGAAGCAGCTATGCCTTGATATAGGCCTCATGCAAGTCATACCTACATAACTTTCAAACATATTTACTTCCTTTTTAAATTCTTAAAATTTTAAAATAAAGTTTGGTATTTTGGTATAAACATTTTATTATGTTTTCTCTAATCTTATCTTCATTTTCCATTACAAAATATCTGTTACTTAACTTTCAGTCATCTTTGTCAGTAGTACTACATTATATCTGAGTCTCTTTTCTTCCCTAACCTTCTGTGGCAACTAAAGTATTTCTCCTTTTGAAATGCTACCTCAAACCCTTTTTCTTTCTTTTGATGAAGTGGATTGACCCATTAAAAACTCATAGGTGCACGTATACAAAGAAATGGGGCAAGTGAGACTTAGTCATACTGTTTATATACTCCAGGGACTTCCTTGAATGAAGTATCTAGATGAAATATGAACTAACTGCTCTCTTATCAAAGAGACAAAGGGAAAAGTTTATGAACCTTTCAAAAGCATCCATGGAAAAGGAGCCACTTCACCAGCATTGGGATATAGATATCTTAGCCTGATTGGGCAGTCAAAGGCAGTAAATATGAAAAGGAACTCTTGAAGACAGGAAATTATTTAGTTCTGAATGTTAAATAAAGGTTATAGCACCATGCCCAGGTCAGGAAAGTGATTTCAATTAGATTAGAGTGATATTCAGTCTTCTGGGAGATCAACAATACAGACTTCTTGCATTTTTTGTTTTTAAATCAGGATCACATCTTACCTTCCTTTTACTTAAAGACTACGTGATAGCCAATTATCAGGAAAGATGAAAGGGTAATTAATACTGGTTAAGAAGTTTTCACAATGGCCTAAGAAAAACATCTGTTCAGAATAAAAGTAGATAGTTCTTACTATAGGTGAAGAATAAAACTGAATCCATCATGAGAAATAATTTTTAATAACTTATGAGAAAAGGCATTCTGCCAATTTCTACTTCTGAATCTTAAACAACTTTCCTTTAAGAAGAGATATGGTCATTTTAAAGCTCACAATTTCTGAAAAGTATGTTTGAATGGGAAAAAAATACCTTTTTCTGAAAAATAAAAGGAAAAATGATAGTAGACATATTTTAAGGCTTTTTATTCCAGGAAGTGACTCTAAAATTAGTGGTTATGGTCAAAGAGATATGAAGGGAAACAATACTCGGAAAAATCCCAAAGTTTTAGGATTTCACTGAAACAATATTAACTGAAGAAATAAATACATGTAATAATAATAGCTTGAACTTATGTAATACTTTAATAGTTCTTTCATATAAATTGTCTTACTTGATCTGCAGTGCTGTCCTGGAAGGCAGATAGAACAGGTATTAATATCTCCATCCTACAGTTGAGAACCAGAGATGTTAAGTGATGTAGAAGCACCTAGTGGAATGGAAAGAACTCTGTATTTGGAATTGGCTGACCTGGGTTTAAATCCTAACTTAAAAAAAAAAAAAACCTTACCTTCTGTCTTAGAGTTAATACCACATGTTGGTTCCAAGGCAGAGGAGTGGTAAGGGCTAGGCAATGGGGCTTAAGTGACTTGCCCAGGGTCACACAGCTAAGAAGTATCTGAGGTCAGATTTGAACCTAGGACCTCTAAGCCTGGCTCTCAATCCATTGAGCCACCCAGCTTCCTCCCAAATCCCAAATCTTCTATTTACTAACTAGATGAGCTTGGACAAGGTGAACAGTCCCTCTGGGACTCAATTTCCTTACGTGTAAAGTAAGAATGGATAGAAGATGACTTCTAAGGTACTTTCTAGTTCAATAGCCTATGTGTCTTTGACTTGCCTCATTATTCCCACAACAATTGCCATTACGATTTAAAATAAAATCTGAGTAAAAATAGGAAAATTGAGGTTAAGGATTTTCTTATAAAAGTCACAAGTATTCAGACATAATATAGAAAGGAATTGTGACATTAAACCTAGTAATTGTTTTGATGGTTGATATCAAAACTAAATGGCCATTTGTTTATTTCTAGGATAAATAGGTAAACAACAGATATCTGTATAAGTGTATGTAACACATGTATGGACAAATAAGTGCATTCATGCAAAGACACTTGGCAAGATACTTATCTTTTTACACATATCTGTTTATATTATTATTATTGCTAACATGTCAATATTGGAATATTAACTCCTTTGGCGCAGGGCCTGTGTAATTTTTATTTATATGTGACACCTAATGATTATGTGCTATTTGACAAGGACACTGTCTTCCTTGGAAGTAGTGGAAAGTATCTGGAAGATGAGAGTAAGACAAATGAGATAACTATCTCTAATTAAATAATAAGTTCAATTTGTGTGTCATGTGCCTCTGTCTTATTTGCTTCTTTCTGTCAAATAAACTAATCTTGCTCTATAAGTATAAACAAAAAGGTCTAGTGTCATTTTAGGGAATGCATGTAAGACATTATATGAATTATCAAAATTGATGACCAATGTAATTTTGATTTCTGTAGTGAGAAATGAAATCACCAAAAGAAACTTAGAAAACAAGTAAAGAATTATGCATTTGTATGCAAAAACAGCAGCAACAATAAAAATTAAAGGTCGTGATGGTAAAAAGTTAGTGCTTTCATAGATCAATAAGAAATCAACTAATCAACAAACATTTAATAAGAAGCTATAATGCTCCAGGCACTGTACTAAACTCTGGGGATAAAAAAGGCAGAAGTATAACAATCAGTGCCCTTGAGCTTACAATCTAGTGAGGAAAGATCAAGGATTCAGAATAATATAACAAATATAGGAAGTTCAACAGCTGGTGAAAAAGATAGTGTCTGAGAAGGGGATTTGAATTTCTGGACCTTGACTTTAAATATAGGAATAACAGGCTTTTAGTCAGATATGGAATGTTCCTGATAAGGCTAGAAAAAAACAAACAAACATATTTGCCTAGAGTTTTGTAAATTGAATCAAGAGGGCTTTATTTAAACTAAAAGTAAAATTGCTTACATAGGTCTGGAAAGCCTGATGAAACACATGAGACTAGCTTAACAGAGGACCAAAACGTGATAGAAGACCTTATTTAAGAAGAGAGTCAATCAGAAAAACTCATTGCCTCCGATATGTATGCATGTACACACATGTGCACATGGGTGTGCGCATGTGTTGTGTTTCTGTGGTTGTGCATGCATGCGTGTGTGTGTGTAAACACACACACACAACATAAAGAAACAGCCTAAATTAAAGACCCTAACAGAAGGAGCTAAAATTTACTTCATATTTTTTGATCAGAAGTGGCAGACTGTGGGGAGGGGGAGCAGCTGGATAGCTCAGTGGATTGAGAGTCAGGCCTAGATACAGGAGGTCCAAGGTTCAAATCTGGCCTCAGACACTTCCCAGCTATGTGACCCTGGCCAAGTCACTTGACCCCCATTGTCCACCCTTACTACTCTTCCACCTGTGAGCCAATACACAGAAGTTAAGGGTTTAAAAAAAAAAAAAAGAAGTGGCAGAATGGGATTCGTGATTAAGCTCTTCCTTAATCCAAAGGAGTAGAATAAAGGAAAAGAGAAGGATTGAAGCATTTTTTATTAGGAATGTATTAGGAATTTGTATTAGTAATGGAGTGGAGACAACACATTTGAGGGTCACTGGATAAAGCTCAAACAGAGGGAGAAACATATGCAGTGTTGTGGTTCGGGACAGAAGGTCTTAAATGAGGAGTCCGAGAAATAGCTCAAAGACTTGGAATAAAAGAAGATTTTGTAGCAAAGTATTCAGTGCCTTTTATTTGTGATCATTTCAACTTTCACAAGGTAGAGGAAGCATTAAGAGGAACTATTATCTCTGTCTTCATCTAGCTAAAGAGAGAGGGACAGGTTGCTGAAGAAGAAATGACAGGAGCCTCAGGGACAAGTTGCCACTCTTTCACAGAGTTCATGATAGAGAAGGAAAAGAAAAGCAGTCACAGTCTGACAGGCACCCTAGGGATTTGGAGAAGAACTGATTCAAACAAGAGTTAAAAGATGAGTTGGATCAAATGGCCCAATTTTTCTTTTCAAGGGAAATCAGCCCAAATGGGATGAGAAATTCTCAAGTCTGAAATTATGAAGACACAAGCAAAAATGATTCTAATGAAGAAGAAAAAGGTTGCACTGCCTAGGGAGACTTAAGGATGTATTGGGAGCTCATCATCCAAATCAGATTTTGAAAAGGCATATGGAAGAAAGGGCAAATAACTGAAGATGAATACTAAAGAGTGGCATAGACCTATAAGAATAGTCAGAAGAGCTATAGACCCAAATAAGCAGAGTCTGATGATCAATGATGAAAGCAACAAAAAGAGCTTTTTAAAAATAGTCCTATTATGCTTCTATTTCCCTGTCCAGGAGAATGATCTTTGGGCTGCAAAGAGCTGGAGAAAAAAATTAGAAGTTGAACAGAAACCTAAGACTAGAGAGAAGATAATCATAGCATCACACTTTCTTTGGTTATTTCAAGTTATCAGGCACAAGTGAACCACATACTAAAATACTGGGGATGGAAATGTAGCAGGAATTCATAGAGAATTTTAAGGTTTACAAAGCACTTCACATGTATTATTACAATTCATCCCCAAAACAACTCTGTGAGGTAGGTGTCATTATTATCTCTTCTTTACAATTGGGAAATTGAAATAAAGAGGCAAATGACTTGCCAGTGGCCACACAGCTAATTACTATCTGATGCAGAATTTTAATTCAAATAGTTCCAACATTCTATCCACTGTGTCATCTTGTTTAGTTGCTTTTAGTTGTGTCTGACCCTTTTATTGGCAAAAATAACTGGAGTGGTTTGCCACTTCCTTCTCCAGCTCATTTTACAGATGATGAAACTGAGGCAAACAAGGTTAAGTGACTTGCCCAGGTCACACAACTATTAAGTGTCTGAAGTCAGATTTGAACTGAGGAAGATCAGTCTTGTTGACTCTCAGCCTGGCATCCTTTCCACTGTACCACCTAACTGCCCAAAATAAATCAAAACTTTTAACCTGAAAAAATGTGGCAGATATGATGACTTATTTCTGAAAGATCAGAGGTTAATAGAAGTGCCAGGGGAGATTAGGTTATCTTCCTAATTTTCAAAGAAGGAAAGAGATTATGATAAAATTTTAAAACTAAAGGCCAATCAGCTTGACTCTAATATTTTATAAAATTTATTTAAAAAATGGTTTTTAGCACTTTATAAGGAAAACAATGAACACTTAGAGGCAAACTTCAAAAATAATAGCTAGCATTTATATGGACTTTTAACTTTTGCAAAGCATTTTGCATCTGTTAACCTTCAACAATAACTAACCCCTGAGAGGTAGGTATAATTATTATGACATTTTTAAAAGTTAAGAAACTGAGGGACAAAGAGGTTAAGTACTTGCCCAGAGTCACCCAGTAAGGAAGTGACTAAGGAGGAATTTGAACTTTTTCTGAAAGGAAGATTTGCCTTTCTATATGCATCATATGGAAAAGGAATGCAGCTTTTATACCTGACCCCCAGAAAGGAGAACTAGTAGTAGCAGGTGGAAATAACAGCCATCAAACCTACATTTTCTTACTGCAAGTAGAGAACATTGGCTCTCATCACTGTATCCTTCAGCACCAGGGTCATCTATTATATTAAACAACCTTGATTTAATGAAGAGTTTTCTTGGCTATTAATTGTATACTAAAGACAATCTGACCTTCTGGAAATATAACTTTGCCTTATTGGTTTATTGGAATGTGTGTTGTTTATTTCTCTCACTCTTCTGACTGGTTAGAAATTTCACCTTTTTATCTTATTGGAGGGACCATTTAGCCGACACTGGTCCTTCATTAAAAGGTAATCTCTTAATTTAACAGTAAAGTGAAAGTCACAGTTTAGGGTTATGACTTTCTGGATTTCTCTACAGCTTACTTTTTTGGCATAAATACCATTTCTCAATTCTGCTTTGAAAACATCACTGAGGAAGACAGTCACCTCAACTATAATTTACAGCTTTGATTGTTGTCTGGAAAAACTGTAACGTTAGTTAATTTACCCATGTTCACACAGCTAATATTTGTCATAGGCAGGACCTGAATCCAAGAACTTCCAGAGTCCAAAGCCAAACCACAATAGGTCAGTTCAAAAGTATTCTCCCTTTCTAATGCCTTCTTATTTTCTCATTTTCTCCAACACCCATGTCTTCTTCAGGTGTCTTCAAGAATTGGGGACTAATATGAGAATATGAGAAGAAAGGGAAGTCATAATAAAAAGAAAAGTGTTTCCCCAAAAGTGTTGTTGGCTAAGGTGTAGATACTTAAAATCAAATTTAGAGTCACAAAATAATATTAGGACTCATTTTCAGAAATAGATATTATTTCTACCATTTAAAAAAATATTCTTAAAACAAAAGCTAAGAAAATGGAATAATCAGTGAAGTGCATTAAGAAAAGTCAGATAACATGAATTCTAGTCAGAGGATAAACAAAAAGATTGTGAGACCAAACTTTATTTGTTTTGAGGGTTTTAAACTGAAGGACAACTGTGAAAACATCTGTAGTCAGCTGGAACCACATTTCCATCACCACAGGGCAGCTGAGGCTCATCCAACCATCCCTTTTAATACAACAAGAAAAGATGAGTCTAATTACTCTAGCTTTGGCCAGATAAATAGTTAAGTTCCAGGCTACTTTGACTGAGGGGACAGCAGAAATGAAATAAACTCCTTCTGATTAGTTGTGGGGGGGAAAAGGGCACCCCTTTGGATATACTGTCAGGAAAAGGGATAGAATGAATTATATTTTTTGTTCTTCCATCAAAAAGTGAACAACAAAGATGCCTATTCAATGATTATAAAATTTTATCGATTTTTATTGATTTTCCCCCTTATACTCAATCAGGAAACCATATAAAAGAAATCTTATTTCATGGGAAATTTTCTCATTTTTGAGTCAAAGATATATTTTTTTTAAATTTTAACCCTTACCTTCTGTCTTGGAGTCAATCCTTTGTATTGGCTCCAAGGCAGAAGAGTGCTAAGGGTGAGGCAATGGGGGTCAAGTGACTTGCTCAGGGTCACACAGCTGGGAAGTGTCTGAGGCCAGATTTGAACCTAGGACCTCCCATCTCTAGGCCTGGCTCTCAATCCACTGAGCCATTCAGCTGCCCCCTCAAAGATACTTTGAAATGAAATTGGGTAATGTTGTTTGGGACAAAAATTGAACAAAGTTCTGTCATTTAGATAAATTAGGTCCATCATAAGGGGAAAATTGAAAGTTATAGTTTTGTTCAGTAATAAATGTCTTTTATTGATCGAACACAAATCAATTGCTGGTAATTAGTCTGTACCAGCTCATTGACCTTTTCCTATCCTTTTTACTCTTCTCTCCTTTCTTCTTCCAGTCATACAGCATGCCTTCTTATCCTCTCATTATTGCTTAAATCATGGTGTAACTTATTATCAATCAATTCTATTAATGCACCTATAACCTAGTTATTGTTGAATTCTATATTATAAAACATTCCTCAACTCATTTTCTCTCAACCCATCATAGCCAATAATTTGACATGTTCTGTTAATTTGATTACCATACTATCTCTTATACGTATCCCCTTCTTTTCTTTGACATTGCCACTCTCCTGGTGCAGGCCTTTATTATGTTTTGCCTTGATTATGGCATTGGCTTTCTTATTGGTTTCCATGTTTCAAGTCTCTCCCCACTACAATCCATTCTTCAGTTTTCACATTTAATTTCTCAAATTTCTAACCATATCATTTCCCTACCCAGTAACCTTTAGTAGCTTCCCAACGTCTCTAGGATCAAATATAAAATCTTCCCCTTAGCTTTTAACCTTTTATAACCTGGCTTCAAGTCTTCTTACACATCGGTTCTCTCTTTGATGAGTGACTTAAGCCTTCTTACTGTTCCTTTCACAAGACACTGCATCTTCTAAATTTTTACATTTTTACTTGCTGTCTCTCCTTCCTTATATCTTCCTTCTCTGCCCTGGATTCCTTCACGGTTTAACTATTGTTCCACCTTCATCAATAATTTTTCCTTATTCTCCTTAGTGCTGTTTTTTCCTCTCTTTTAGTATCTCCATTTTGTCTTGTATATACCATTTTTGTACAAATTGGTTTTATGCTGTCTCCTCTTTGGGGCATAGGCTTTTGGAAAGTAGGTATTTTTGTCATTCCTTTGTCTTTCTCTAGTGCTTAGTCCAGGATGTGGAACATAGTAGGTTCTTAATAAATGCTTGTCGACTTGGCATGTGTTTTTCATTTTTTCAAATTGATTACAGAAAATACTGTCTTAAAATATAACCTCTTTCTCTGGTACATTGTTTTTTCATTCTGAAATATACTTTGGTAGATGCTATTCATCCTAATATGAATAATCAAAGGCTAAATGTTCATTTTTTGACAACTGATCTTAATGTATTCTATCTAACTTTGGATATCTATTTCATCTTCTGATACACTATGTTCCAAGCAAAGAAAATTATTAATGATTAATGGTTGCATGGTGGATAGATTGCTGGATTTAGACCCAGCAAACGTGCATTCAAATCCCATTTCAAACATCTACTAGCTATGTGACCCTGATGAGGTCACATAATATGATTCCATTTCCCCATCTATAAAATAGAATTAATAACCTCTACCTTACAAGTTGTTGTAAGACTCAAATGAGATGGTGAATAAGAAACACTATATGAATTTTAAAGCATTATATAAAATGTGAGCTGCTATTATTAAATCGAAGGAAAATTCATCTTATATTCTAAGGTTTCCACTGAATGCCTATATGACATCTCATAATGACATGAAAGTTATGTCAATGGAGTGCAAGCTTTGATAGAACCCACCCTTTGGGTAAAGCTTTTAAGCCTAGAAATAGAATGTATATTTGCTTTCTGGGAATTAGGGCATCTAAATTTTGAAGGGCTCATTCCCAGAAATCTTGCCATCAAGTGACAATTTCTTTCCACTATAGACACTCAAGAAATCATCTACAATGGTTTAGAAAGATTAAAACCTGTCTTTGGAGGAAGAGTCTACATGAATGAAAATCATAGATCCTCAAAGCATTAATGTAAAAAAATGACATAAAATTATTCTTCTGACATTGAAAAATCTTTGAGAAGCTAAAGGGAAAACATTTTCTGCTTGTTGTTGAGAGATGCACAATTACTCTAGCCCATACTCAAAGAAGAGAATTAGGTTAACTATATTCTTTCAAAGCATTCTCCTTTTTAAATGGTACATAAAAAAGACCAGTTTATGACATTAGTTTATAAACACACATACACACACACACATATACACACACACACACACACGCACACATACACACACACGTTTTCTTAATATACACAAACAGAATAGAAGATCGAATGTTGGATTTGGGGTTAGGAAGACCAGAATTTGAATAGTACCTTAGACATTTTATTAATTATATAACCGTAGACAAGCCATTTACCCTTCTTCATTTGTAAAATGCATATAATAATAGCACCGTCTTATAGAGTGTCTTGAGAATCAAATAGATGATATATGAAAACCCTTTGTAAAATCATGAAATGCTATATAAAATTATTATTATTATTTGTAGGTAGATGATTATATTTAAGTCTTGGCCCACCTCTGATCTTCACTTCAATAACCTATGCATAATATGAATCTAAATATCAAATCTCCAAAAACACAATGCATTTTTGTTTATTATCAACGTGAATGTGATTTTCTCCATGAGAAAAACAAATCACAACCAACTCAACTCTAACCATCTAGTGTAATACTTGCTCATTTGGGTTATAATTTAGTTGTGACCAACTCTTTGTGAACCTATTTGGAGTTTTCTTAGCAGTGATACTGGAGTAGTTTGCCATTTTCTTCTCCAGCTCATTTTGCAGATGAAGAGCTAAGAAATGCCAAAATAAAATACAAAGTATTACCAAAGAAAACCATTCTATTGAGATCGTTATCAAAAATATATATTTTTTAAGTTTAAGGATCCCCAAATTAAAAATTCCAGATAGGAAATCCTTGTTTATATTTTGACTCGTCTCTGGATCCTTTTCATAACAAAGGTGAGCACCCTTTCTCAGCTTTATTTATGCCTTGCATGATATTTCAGTTAGCCAGGTGGCATGGCAGATAGAGTGTTGTACTTGTAATCAGTAAGATCTGAATTGAAATCCTGCCTCAAACAATTAGTAATCGTGTGATACTGGGTAAATCAGTTAACCTCTTTCAAATCAGTTACGCCTCCATTTCTTATCTGTAACATGAGGATAATAATAGTCCCTACCTTATAGGCATTTGTAATGATGCAAAGGAAATCAAATATAAAAAGCTCTGCAAATCTTAAGGAGCTTTCTATGAAAATGATAGTTATGATTAATAAAAGAATTATGGAAATAGTTTCTCTCCCTAGACATATCCTTTAAGGGGAGATGGAACCAGCCCTATGATTTCATGAACATAACTCTAAATGGGAAAACTTCTGCTACTAAATAAATCAGTTCCTGTTTTGTTTCTTACAAAGGCAGAGAGTACTTAAGGGCACTAAGCAGGTTAAGTGGCATATCCACAGTCACATAGCCAATACATGCTAAAGGCCAAACTTGAATCCAGGATTTCCTGATTCTGGGATTAGTCTCCTATCCATGCTGCTTTACTGCCCCTTTCAAATAATATTGTATAAATTTTTCATATACAAAAGATGGACTTTGTTGGATGATGTCCCCACCTACGTCGGACAGAATTTTGCTCTACTAAATTAATTTTGTTTCTAATATAAAAAGAAAACAAAGAGTGAGATCTTACATTTTCTAAATCTTTTAGTCAATTGTGTGACACTAAAGATATAGTCTAGTATGGAATATTGCTTGTGAAAGCATGATTCTTTTCACCACCAAGAACAGAGAAGCCATCATATTTTGATTCTAGCATGAATGTCCCAGATGTGCTTCCAGAAGAAGGGTAAATATTGCTCATCTCTTTCTGTGTCCAAGCTGGGCATTCTATCCTCTATGCCACTTAGCAGGAAGACCAAAGATGGAAAAAGAGCAAGATTAAAACCTAAATACTGAGAAAAGATCCATGCTGGCAATGACATGATTTAGAGGACGTGGAGACATCAATTCTATGATATATAAGAGAATGGAAGATTTCAGAGTTTGAGAAAAATCTCAGACTGCATTGCTATTGGCAAAAAAAAAAGCTACTAAGAAAATATCAATAACTATCATCTCATGTCTATTTTCCTATATTCTCCAGCCTCACTCATTCAGAGAAGAACCAATCTCATCCCCCTTCAGGGCTCCAGGAGTATCTCTGAGGGGGTGGAGCGTCTCTTCTTTAAAGGCATCAACATGAACACACATTCTAGGTGTTCCACTGTGAACTATTAGTGACAAACACTCCAAATCCATTTAATCACTTCAATTAACTTTTTTAAGAATATTTATTTTGAAGATAGAGCAAGAACAAAAACATAAACATCCCCCCACCCTTCACCGCTACCAACACCTTGGAGAACATTCTCCCTTACACCTCTTTGGTGTCTGTGGAAAGTGGGCTTAGACTTGGCACAGTTTATATATAGCACTGATCCTAACAAGATAATATCCAAATGTGGCATTGCTCAAAGAGGAGTCCTTTCCTATTCTACCATTGATCTGAGTGCCAAAGTAGCAAGACCTCTCCATTGACATATTTTTTTTCATTAGATGCCACCTAGACTACAAAAGTCAACCAAAGATATCATCACCAAGAGGAGAAGCCCAACCAAGAAAATGACTTTATTTTGAAAGCCTTCCCAAGCATCAGTTCCACAACTGCTGCTGCTGAAAAAAGCTATGATGTGATATGTAGGCCAGAACTAGTTACAGAATGTCTACACAGCCTCCAAAGTCACCTTCTTTTCAAGAACAAGAAGATGTGGCTCAAAAACGTACTTGGAACAAAAATTTTATCTAGTGTGAACAAGGAGGAAAAGTAGAGAATTTGCTAACTTTTCTATATAAATATGTATGTGTATACACACAGATACACACATATAATTGTTACCAATGGTATTGCCCACTTGTATTATTTAAAAAAAAAACATTATGTCTTTAAAATGACATTGTGGTACATCTGTTACTCTAGTAATTTCAGTTCTCCTGACAGCATTCACATTTTTCTTCTCTAAGTATCCAATGTGACAATGATTTCTTTTTTTCTAAGCCTCTAGCTAGGACCAATCCCCAAAGTCACATATTGCTACCACATTTTTAAAAGTTAGTTCATTGTTTTGACAGATCCTGGATTTTTTTATCTTTCATATGGGCACATGATATTATATTTGAAAGAGGAAATATTATCATCACTTTGCTGTTAAGAATTTCTCAGATAACCCTGCCTTAACAGCAACACCCATTTGGGCTTAGGTTTTCTGGCACATTAGAGAATGTCTGGCAGTTATTGTCTTTTTCGTAGCCATTGCTAAAATCATGAAAAAGGTTACTAATTTTAACAGTAGCAGAAAAAGGCCTTATTTTTTTTTAATGAGAAGTCTGTCAAAAAACAAACAAACAGAACTACTCAGAGACTAGCCAGAACTAGGTGTAAACATGAGTAACAGAGTGTTTAATTAAAGCTTATTTCTTAACTCAGATGGAAAGACATCATGGGAAAATAAGCATGTCCATATGTGTTCTGCTTGTATGTATGTGCTGTTGTGTCATGTGTGTACAAATATACATATAGGCTTGTTTATGTGCTGCGTATGTAAATGCATATAGATTCTTCTGTAGGCATGAAATAGGCATTATATAGCATGAATGATATATGCAAACACTCAGGTCTGTTTACAAAGCATATTCATATATATGTATAAATATGGATCCTTAAATACTGGTTTGTGTATATGTATATAACATACACACATTTATGTATACTGGATATTTATATATATGGATATTTTCCAGGCATTGAAAAATGAACTTGTTTAGCATTACGTAGCTTGTATGTGTCAGAGGCAGCATGTAAACCCGTGCCTACCTACCACTAAGACCAGTTCTCTAATCCACTGGTCCATTCTGGGCCGGTCCATCTGTCTCTATCTATGCCCATCCCTCTCTCCCATAAAGATCTTCATTTAGTATCCTCTTGTCATTAAAGGAAGAAAATGAAAAGATGTCTATTGTTTAGAAGGCAATATGGTTTTGTTTACCGTACATTCTCTGGATATGCAAGAAGCCATTCACACCCGAAAAGTGATAATAACATTTTGAATTTATAAAGCAATCATACTTCAAAGAGCTCACTATGCTTCTTCTATACTTTCTTCTATTTTTATTCTTCTGTTTTACTAAGGAACTAGCTCTCCTTTAGACTTAAAGAGTATTTTATAAGCAGTATCTACCTGTAACACAAATATTGGATGTTTCGAATGAATTGTTTGGGCTGGTTCAGTTAAGTAGCTATTCAATTAAACAAAACGGTTTAATTGCCCTGTCCATGGAGACACAGACAGAATGACATGTGAGACCCTCCAGAACACTGAATCCATTTATCTCTCTAGCCTTATCTTCACTACTCCCCTGCATTAAAGTACTCAAGACTCACTAAACTGAACTATTCACTGTTTTGCAAACATGCCCTTACTTATTCTGCTGCCATGACTCAAGTTTCTCAGTTCTTTCTCTCTGGAATATATTTTCTTCATATTTTCCTCATTGAAATCTTAGCTCAAAGTCCATCTCAGATATAACTTCCTTTTATTCAGCCTTTACTGATCCTCCCAAATGAACGTTATCCTCCCTCCTCTGAATCACCCAAACTCTTATGACCTTTATCATTAAACTCTGCTTTCTAGAAGAATTATGCATATACTGGTCTTCTCCCCACTTCTATGCTGTAAGTTCCTTAAAGACAAGAACTGGGACCAACTCCTCTTTGCATTTTCCCTAATGCCAGCACAATCTTTACTCATAATAATTTCCCAAGAAAATATTTGTTGAGCAGAACTCAGACTAAAGCTGTACTGCAGTAAATCACTGAGTTGTGGAGTCGACACAAACTTGTGATTTCAAAAGCTATCCCATTAAAAGACACATCTCCTGGGTCCTACCAAGTATTGAGTGTGGCCTTGGCAAGTTATTTTCATCCAGTGACAAACTTAGCTAAGTTCAAGGGAGAACATTAAAAGGAGCCCACAAGGTTATGTTTTGTTTCGAAACTGAAAAAAAAAAGTCCTAATTAAACCATCTGCTAAGGGGTTGAGTGATTGTGATAAGCATTCATAAAGGGAGTGTCCCCTGTTAATTAACGGATCTTTTAAAGTACTAATAAAGAAAAGATGATTTATCAAGGATGCCAAGTTAGTCATTAGCAGAACTGGAGCTAGAAATGAAACCTCTTAATATATGATCCATATGTAGATGGAAGCAACTTTATCCAAAGGAATCAGAATGTTCGGTCTGTCTGATTCACAACAATTTCTTACATAAGGGACACAGAAATTCCTTCCAGCACTATATGACACCACAGGAAATCATACAGGGTGAATGATTCATTGCTCTGTCTGATTTGTCTATAAGTACATCGAAGGATTATAGGCTGCTGAGAGATAAAGAACATCTTATTCAAGTTCTATGACACTAATAAGGATATAAAAATATATCAATATGAATCCATGTCCTAACTATCAAAAAGAAAAATAACAATCTAAAGAGTTTTAGAAGTAACTCTCAAAAACAAAATTTTAATCTTACAATCATAAATGATCCTGTTGAGGAAGAAAGATAGAGGGAGGCATCTAAAGAGAGTAGATGTGCTGCAGAGAGAGCTCTCAAAAACTCTAGGGCAATTAATATCATGTACATTGCAGAAGAAACATTGATTTACATAGATAGAGACAGTCTTCTCTTCAAGAGTTACCTAAACCAATGAAGTCATTAATTTGTTTGTTTTTAATGGAAATAGGAAGGTATGATCAAGGATCAGTGGAGAAATGACTGAATCCCATAAAAAGAGTGTTAGAAAAGGGAAATCTGAGAATTAACTAATTGCCAAAATGATAAAAAATCAAACAATAAATAAATATTTATTAAGCACCTACTATGTGCCCACATGGTAGTGCTGGGGCAATGTGCGAAGTACAAGAAAACCAAAAGAGAACAATTTGTTGGTTTATTAG
Organism: Gracilinanus agilis; assembly: GCF_016433145.1. Taxonomy (NCBI): domain Eukaryota; kingdom Metazoa; phylum Chordata; class Mammalia; order Didelphimorphia; family Didelphidae; genus Gracilinanus; species Gracilinanus agilis. The sequence goes on from NC_058132.1 coordinate 514,637,870, forward strand.
CTATATATGGAGCAAGAAGAGGAATAGCAAAGCTATAAACCCATTGTTTAAGGTGGATGAAACAACTGACAGAGCTAGAAATGGAGAACAACTGATTTCCAGTTTTACTTCTTTATTCTCTGTGAAGGAATCTAAATTTAAGTCTAAAGTTATTCTCTGTGAAGGAATCTAAATTTAAGTCTAAAGTAGATAGAACATAAATGGCTGACAGAGGACTTTAATCCAAAATAAATAAGATGACAAGAGGAAGGCATTTAGTTTCCTAAATTAGTTCCCTGAAAATTATCAGAATGAGCTCAATCCCTGGGGAATAAAAAAGTTTGCAGAAGTGATGGTCACTGATTTGTGAGGCTTTGTAGAAAAAGATGGGCATTAAAGGACTAGAGTTAGACAAAATTTTGCAATTGTTCAAGGAGATAGTTTCCACAAACCAGAGTTGAGTCGATTTGAAATTTACAAAATACCTAAAACAGGAGCCCAAGGATTAAAACCAGAAGCAAGATTTCATGTAGAGTTGTGTTGAGTAATAAAACACAGTCCAAGAATAAAATCTGACTTAAAACAGGAGGCAAAGGACTAGGCAAACTTTATTTTGATACTTAGAATGTCTAAAAATCCAATTAAGAAAACTGCTTATGAGGAACATTTTTTAAAAATCAGTTGATACAGTATTTCTCTTGGTTGAAAAAATATTTTTTCTTGTTTTGCAGCAAATCCAAGTTTAAAAAAACCTCATAAGTTTTGGGAATCATACTACATAATTAATTGCATTCATATAAAAATATTTTTAAAATACTACAAATATTGTAATGCTATATTTTGAAAAGGGATTGATTTTGTATCTATGGTATTGAATAAAGATTAAGATGTTATGAAGATTCAGGAATCATGGCTATAATAGTCATTTAATTCATTGAACAAATATTTATCAAGCACCTTCTATGTTCTTGGGTTGGGATGGGGAGGAAGAGAAAGAATAGAAAGATGAAAAATGCTGTTTCTGTTCTCAAGAAGCTTACAATAAAATATAATTATAATTATCCATGTTTTAAAATAAACCTAGCACTGAAAACATTTCAAAGGGTTGGAAAATTAAGTCCAAATGGCAGATGCCAAGGTGCAAAATATTTAAAATATATATTTAAAAAATTTATGCTTTTTAAGCCATTAGAAATACATACATATTATTTTGATGGAATACTACTGTACCATAAAAAAATGGGAAACAGTTTAATTTTGGAAAAACAGGAAAAAACATGAAATTATGAAGTGAAAAGAGTAAAACCAAGAGAATATTATATACAGCAACAGAAATATTGTATATTCCCATCTCCAGAGAAATAGATTATAAACAGAAGTAAGCAAGACATAGTTTTATGTATGCATGTGTCTTTTTGGTCAAAAGATGCCTTGTCTAATGGGGGAGAAGATGGAGTGAGTTAAAGGGGTATTTAAATGTAAAATACAAACAAATAAATTATACATTTTTAAATATAAATACCCACTTTTATTTCAGCTTCTGAACATCTGTGCACATAAAAATGATTTTTTCAAAAAACGCTCCTATGATGTGTTGCATGATTTTAAGGATTGGACATATGTTACAATAGAATGAAAGGCCAATGTGTCAATGCTCAAGAGTGCCAAAGTACTAAGATGTCCATATGTCTATGGGCTTTTGGTCTAATTGATTTGGTACTCCCTTCTCAAGTGAAGACCACAAGCCCTGAGCCCAAGAGTGGATGTAAAATCACCAACTCATTTATCAATGTGAAGATGGTCAGTGTAGCAAATTCAAATTCCTCTGACTATCAAATGAGAAAGGCCAGGATAAATTACAAGCTTTTTTAAAACCTTTTTCTTTTATAAAAGCAAATTACTATTTCCCAAAATTTCCTAATGCTCATTGGTTGCTCAGAAATATAGAGAAACAATGTCAAGGGCAAAGATTAAGTCTTTCTAAATGACATTGAAAAGCTGAAGATTGTACTAAAGCAAATTAAAATGATAAAGAGACCAGAGACTTTATTATAGAAAATTACCAAGTGAAGGAACCAGGGATATTTAGGTCAAATAAGGAAGGACTTAGAGGGTTGGAATAGCAAGACAATTATCTTTGATATTTGAAAGGAAGAGAAGGATGTGTTCTATTTATCAAAAAGCAGAAATTGGAGCAATAGGGAAGTAAATAGACTTAGGATGAGGAAAAAGCTTTCCAATTAAAACTATCCAAAATTGGAATGAGTTAACTCATAAAATAGCGAATTTCTCATCCTTGGAAAATAGTCAAATAGAGACTGGAAGATTATTTGTGAGAAACATTATAGGTCGGAGCTTCTTGCTTCATATAGGTAGTAAATAATTTCTCAGATATCTTAAAACATTTATATTGTATGATTCTACCAATTTAATTTTAGAGGTTATACCAATGTATAAATATGAAGTAGAAAGGCAGTTATTTAATGGAATAATACTAATTTTTCAATGGCTTATATTTCAGTGATATTTTATGGTCTTCAAAGCTATTCATATATATATTTTTTTACTTGATCCTTAGTATATGCCTGTGGAAAAAGACGACCTAAACATATTTTGTTCAGCCATTTTTCTTTTTGATTTTAAGGGTTGAACATATGTTACCATAGAATGAATGATCTTTGTGTCAGTACTCGAGTGCCAAAGGACTAAGATGTCCATATGTCTATGACTCTCCATGACCTCATTTGGGTTTTTCTTGGCAAAGATACTTTGAGTGGCTTACTATTTCCTTCCCCAGCTCATTTGGCACATGAGGAAACTTAGGCAAATAGGGTTAAGTGACTTGCCCAAGGTCGCACAGCTAGTAAGTGTTTGAGGCCAGATTTGAATTTAGGAAAAGGAATCTTATTGACTCCAGGCTGGGACTAACCATTAAGCCATCTAGATACTCCTAAATATATACATGTACTTATAGATGCACAGATATAGGCATATATTACATAACACATGTGTATACATATAAAGGCATATATAAGTATATTTGTATATTAATATATACAAATAACTACATAAATATGCATGAATGTATATTGTATTACTTTCATTTTATGGATAAGGAAATCAACTCAATGATATCAAGTGGCTTGACCATAGTAAGAGAGTCGTAGAATTCTAAATCAGACTAAATTAGGAAATCTGGACACTAGTCTTTGACTCTGCCACAAACTATCTATAAAACCATAGGCAAGTCATTTCACTTCTTTTGGTCTTTGGTTACTCATCTATAAAGTGAGACTATTTAATCTGATCATCAGTAGGGAGCCTTCCAGCTCTCTAATATTTTATATTTTATTTTTTATGTTTATATTGTTTTTGTTAAAGCAGTTAAAACAGGGACAACTGGGCAACACGAAGTATAGAGTGCCAAGTTTGGAGTCAATTGGGAGAACCTGGGTTCATATCTGGCCTCAGATACTTCCTAGCTATATGACCCAGAGTAACTCTATTCACCTACCCATTGCCCTTTGGTGTTACATTTGTTTCTAAGACAGAAAGTAAGAGTTTAAAAAAAGCAATCCTATATAATGAAACAATTGCAATTCTTATATAACCACCATCAGAAGCATTCTCCTGACACAAAGGAACAGGTACATTTTGTGGGCCTCTAATGCATCCGACCCATTTGCTCCTTATCTAGTAAAATCTAGGAAATTCAATATCTGGCACTCCCCCATTAGAAACTTGAACTTCCCTTAAAAACACTCAGGATGAAAAGGCACCAAAGAAAGAAACAGATTTTATTTTTTACAGTAAATGACACAGAAAAGACATGTTCATAAGACAAAGAGCATTTCTCTTTCTTTTTCTTTTCTTGCCTTCTTTTGATGGACTTGCCCTTATCTAAATCAAGAAACCTGTGCAGTCTGTATTACTCACCATACAACCTGGTATAGACCACCAGGGAAGGGGAAGATGAAGGCTTTCTCTTCACTATTGATAATCACTGTTTTCTGCCCTATCTCTAACACAGCTTACTCCTTGCAACAAGGATGCTAGTTATCTATAGAGAGCAGCTATTAGACAACAGGTCAGAGAAATAATAATATGCCTGATAGCATTACAATCACTTGACCTTTCAGCAGACAGAAGACCAGCAAGTTACGTTTCCTCTTGTACCCAGATCTCACAGTACCACATCAAACATTTTGACTCCCTGCTCCACTAAGTATGTATGTAAAATTCAAGACTGGGAAATTAATCAAGTATCATTTTGAGTTGAGCTTGAATGAATAGTTAAGGGTTCAGTAGGAAGAGGGCTGGATAGGGCATTTAAAGACTGTGGAGATAAATCCAGCTGGTGATAATATCTTTAGGGCATGGATAAGTTACAACGCCTCAGTTTTGTTATATATAAAATAAGGGAGTTCATCTTAAATGGCCTATGACGGTCCTTTCTAGTTCTACTTCCCAGATACTATGATCTTTTTTTCAAGTAGCTTAGACATGAAGACAAGGAAAAGTATTAGAAGGTAAGTAGCGTTATAAAGGGAGAGGCGTAGGAGAGCTGAACATAGTCATAGGCATGGCAGTGGACAGGGTAGAGGAATAGAAGACATAGTCCCTGACTTCCAAGGGTTTCTAGTTTTGTCAGGGGAATAGAATATATATTGTTCACTCATTCTGTGATGTCCAAATCTTTGGGACCCTGTGGAGCATGCTACACCAGTGCCATCAATGGGGTTTTCTTAGCAGAGATACTTGAATAGTTTGTCATTTCCTTCTCCAGTGGTTTAAGATAAACAAAGCTTAACTGGCTTGCCTAGCATCACACAGCTACTAGGTGATGGAAGTCAAATTTGAACTCAAGTCTTCCTGATTCGATTCCAAGCCTAACATTCTATTCACTGAGTCACCTAGCTGTCAAAAGGCATATGTTTATCTATCTATCTATCTATCTATCTATCTATCTATCTATCTATCTTTCTATTTGTCTATCTGTCTCTATCAATCTATCTTTACACATATATTTATATATAACAACTATGATAGAAAATTCTGATATTATATGTATATGTATAAATATATACATGTTTATATATACATATATGTACATATAACAATTACATACACCTAATAACTTTATCCAGGAAATGGGAAATGAGAAATGAGAAAAGGGTAGGATAACAAATAAATATGAGTTAAAAAGATAGAGAAGGAGACCAATTCCAATACCATCAAAACCTATTAAAGTCATTATATAAGAAGAATGTAGAGTTTAAATCTTCCTTGAAGGCTGAGTAGGTTTGAATAAGTGGAACAGAAGCAGGAGGACATTTGAAAAAGGGAAAAGTTGCGTGCAAAGATAAAAGACAGAAAAGATCATGATATTTTGGGGAGAAAGCTTGTTAGGCTGGAGTAGAGGATTTGGGTAAGAAAGAAGCAGGGGAACATAAATGCAGAATAGTAGGATAGGGCCAGTTTGTGGAAAATAAAAATATAGGCTTTTGAGAGAAAGATTGAGAAAGATAACATGATAAAGTCTAATGGTTCCTATTTAATGGTTCATTTCTACCTTTGATATTTACTACTATGTGACCCTGAATAAGTCTCTTAACATTCCTATGCCTCAGTTCCATCATTTGTTTCTTTTTAAAAACTCTTACCTGGGGGCAGCTGGGTAGCCCAGTGGATTGAGAACCAGGCCTAGAGACGGGAGGTCCTAGGTTCAAATCTGGCCTCAGACACTTCCCAGCTGTGTGACCCTGGGCAAGTCACTTGACCCCCATTGCCTACCCTTACCACTCTTCTGCCTTGGAGCCAATACACAGTATTGACTCCAAGAGGGAAGGTAAGGGTTTAAAAAATAAATAAATAAAATTTAAAAAAAAAATAAAAACTCTTACCTGATATCTTAGAATGATAATAAGAATTGCTTCCAAAGTGGAAGAGCAATAAGGGCAAGGTGATTGGGATTAAGTGACTTGCCTAGGGTCGCTTAACTAGGAAGTGTCTGAGGTTACATATGAATGCAGAACTTCTTGTCTCCAGGACTGGTTCTATACTCTGAACATCCTAGTTACCCCTAATTCCATCATTTGTGAATTGAGATTAATGAAATCTATGGGACCTACCTCACAGTGGTGATGTAAAACCCAAATGAGATAATCTATATAAGTATTTTGCAAGCTTCAAAATTCTATGTAATTGTCACTTTTTAATACTCTAGTCACCACGTGATAAAAATGAACCACTCCCAGAAAATAGTGACAGTAGGAATCTTCCAAAGGATATAATCAATAATAGCAAGCACCTACTAGTACCTACCACATACAGGGCAATGTGCCAAGCACTGGTATACAAAAAACATATAAAACACAATTATTTCCCCAGATGGACTGCTTATCAAATTTGAAAATGCCCCAAAGGTAAAAATTATCTTGTTGAATGATAGAATTGGAAACCAAAAAAATCAACAGGTTATAGGGGAAAAAAGGGGTGAGAAAAGGAAATGTCAAGTCCTAAACTTGGATTTTTAAAAAAATAAATATTGAATATAGGATGAGGGTGACATGGATAAATAATAGTTTGTGGGTAACATATCTAGATTTTTTTACTGGATAAGATCAATATGTATCAATAGGGTGCTAGAATAACCAAAAATCACAATTTTGTTTGCTTGTCTGTTTGATTGAAACCTGGAATTTCATTGACTAAAGAACTCCCAACAAATAAATGTCTTATACCAGTCTAGTTTATTAACTCTGCTGTAATTTATAGTGTGAAATGGTTGTCTATAACATTGAAAGTTTAAATGACTTGCCTCATCGGTATGTGTTAAGAATCTGGCCCTAAACCCAGTGCTTTCTGCCTTCCAGGGTAGCTCTATAGGTATCATTATATCAGATTGTCTCCAAACTTAATGTTAAGCTGCATTAAAAAAAAAAAAAAGAATGTTATTTTAAATGGGACAGATTATAACTTCTGTATTCTGCACTGCTTGGTTGATATTTGGAGTATTATATCTTTCCATGCATCAGATTTTATAGGAAGAACATTGACAAGCTGGGCTGCTTCCAGGAGAACCCTCTCCAGGCTTATGAGAGGACGTGAAACTATTCCATAAAAATATTGGTTGAAGGAATTTTTATGTGAAAGAGGAATTGAATTGGTATACTAGGGTATAAAAGAGTAACGAGGGAAGGTTGCAGAGGGAAAAAAATCTCCATTTGTTATAAGGAAAAACTTACTAATATTAGAGTTATCTTAGAATGAAACAGGCTGCCTCAGGGGGCATGAGCCATCTTTGAAAGTGAATGCATGACCACTTTCCAAGCAAGTTAGAGAATAGATGATTACTGTGCAAGTACCGGTTAGACTGGTTTGCGTCTGAGCTAACTTCCATTTTCAAGATTTTTTTTAATTCTCTATTTTAGAGAGAGAGAAGCAGAAGAACATTAAGTATTAAACCTTGGAAAAGGGAAGGAGAGAGATAAAGAAGAAGAGTTGATGAGGAAATCAAAGAAGGAACAATCAGAGACCTAATAGTAAAACTAGATAGCATAGCAGAAACCAAAGAGAGGAGAGTTTCCAAGAAGGAAGTGTTGGTCAAAGGTCAAATGCTGTAGAAAGTCTCTGGCTACAAATTGTGAAGCGTATGATTTGCCCTTTGAACTATCTTTCACCAACTTGGATTCCATATAGTATTAATGATAATAATAATAGCTTGTGTTTATATAGAACTTTGCAGTCTCTAGAGGAGAGCCTGCCTGGAACATTTCACCAAGTATAGGTCATCAAATATTTGGACTATCCCTGTCAGATGAAGGGACCTGGGCACCTAACTCTGATTCTAAATGTCTTTTCCATAAGAGAACCTTTACAAACCATGTCATGCTTAGGATGAAATAGGGGAGAAACTGAGGTGATCAAGGGGAAGGCTTATTTAAAGCTATATTTAGAGTCAGAATCAAGAAAGTCCAGGAGTCTCATCAGCAATACTATTGTCATAGATTTATGATTGAAATTAAAAGTCATCATACGGGATCTGACTTCTCTTTGCCTGTGAAAAGTTAGTAAAGAGGACATTGAAAGTAGAATCAGGGGCATTATCCAATAAACTAAGCATGTATCAGTGCTTACTATATGCCAGACACTCTGCTAGGCTTTGGAGGTACAATGATCAAAATGAAAGTCTCTGCCCGCAAGGATTCTAGTCAGGTCCTGTCATTAAAAACAAACCATATACTACATTCCAGAGCAAGAAAGGAAAGGAAGAATGGTAAGCATTGCTATTGTACTGTATAAACCCTTTCAGAAAAGTCCTCAGAAGTATTACTTCAGGGAAGAGTGTTTCCCCAAACACATACCTACAGCCACAGGAAATGTAATTCTGTGTCTAGTAACTGTGTAAGTTTAATAAATGGAAGCAGAAGCAAAGACAGGATTGTATGCCAGAAGAGTGAGAAAAAGGATTTTCTCTCCCTCGATGACCCCACAGCTAGCAGTAGGAAATCAGAGTAATATATCCAGCTCCTTTCTTTCTCAATTTGCCAATCTGTAAAATGGAAATCATATTAGGTCTAAATTTTCCCTGCAAAAAGACAAGTGATTGGGAATACTTCAGAGAGACCTCAAAACAAGGCAGTAATTTAACAGGACTCAGTCAGACCCCATGGGGATTGTCCATTGTTAATGAAAATGAACAAGATTTGGTTTTCAACTGATCTAATTCATTAATTTGCTCATTAGATCCATAAATTAGCCAACAAGTTAAGCAGTTGGAAAGAATTCATGCTGTATAATTACAAGTCTGAAATAGAAATTGAAGTTGTTTCCCTGCAGGATCATCCGTGTTGATAACACCAACCTAGTTCCCTGGGTACACACCCCACAGAATTCATGTCTTCCTCCCCACAGTCACCATGATTTTCTACCCTCGAAAACACTCTGTGGACTTAGAGCGGATGCCTCAATGGATTTACGGAAGTAGATGTTAAATTGGCTTCATCTGTCAGCCACCTCATTCTAATTGATAATAAGCTCCTTGGGGGAGAGCATGGTATAAGAGTGAAAATTAATAATCACTTTTAAAAGAGTTGGTGCCTGACTTTTAAGTGTTTTTTAACCATGCTTATTTTGTTATGTTTCCCAGTGTTCCAAGTTCACCATATGTTTAGGGGGGAAAAAAAAAACAATTACGACAAAATAGATTTTATTCTGATAGTCATATGTAAGCAACTGAGTGATTATCTCAAAGACCTCTTTTTAATGTAAGAGACCTACCCTGGCTTTGAATAAAAAGGGGCTCTAATGAATTAAAAGGTGTCCCAAACCAAAAGCTAAATCCCCAGTTTGTTCGATTCCGTCTGATTGGGGAACGTGGAGAATGCTTGCCTAGGGAAGTTTAAGTGTATTTATGCAAATGCAAAAAATGGAAACAAAGAAGTTGGGGGTTCTTAAAAGAGGTCTTTAGGCTTTTCTCCCCAACTATGCTTCTTGGTGTTTGGTGTGACCTATATATCTATTTAGGGTGGCGGATAATAAATATGCTAGCGGGTAAGGCTTTTAATAATAAATAATTCAGTACCCTAAGAGTACGAGGACATCATTTGCATTGTTGCCGGGTGTTTTGTTTTCTCATTAGGAGGCAGTATTGGGAGGCATGAAGCCTCGAGACTGTGTGATTTCCCTAGTTTTGTTCTGTGGTTCCCCATTGTCGCCCTTGAAAAGCACATTCCCACAGAGGCGGGCTCTAAGGACAATAAACATCGTATGCAAGAAAGAAATGACATAATTTTAAACACTGATAAGGGCAGCCTTTTCCCAGGGGCTGCGTGGGAGAGCCTCCAGTGGGAGCAGACATGATTAGGCTAACGTCTGTGCTAGGTGCTCGGAAGGAAGTCTCCATACAGCAAATGTACCCAGGCTCTCATGTAGTCCTCTCAGCACAAAGAGCACCGAGGCAGGCAGGTCCCTCCCAAGCCCTGGGAGAATCAATTTAAGGAAGCCTGATGCCATGGAGCTGCTTCCTGTGCACTGTGTGGGAAATTTAACTGAGCTCAAACGGCAGGCAACAATGGGACAATATATTATAATAAACAGGAAAAATAGCATTGGCGACTGAAATCAATGGCTGGAGCTCATGAAGCATTCATAAGAGTGACAAGTGAATAAATTAAAACAAAAAGCACAGGACATTGAAAGAGAAGTTAATTTTATTTCTACCCTGGAGCCATTTTTTTTTACTCTTTCCAGGCTCCAATCGGAGCTATGTGTGCTGAAATTCACATAAAATGTTGGGTTTATTAACTGCCTTTTGTTATGTCTGTGCCAGTAGGGCATCAATGATTTCCCCCCCCCAACTTCCCCAACTCCTGTATGGCTGTTGTTCACAGTGCATTAACAGACCCCTCTCCAGCGTGACCAAAGACTTATTTAAAAGCATCTCCTGCTTTAAATAAACCTGCTCACACAAACCAACTGTTCTGTCCAGGAAGTGATGTGATACCCCAATACACTGAAGATGCTCATTCAACCGGAACCAAATGGAGATGTGTTAAATTCAGTTACTTAGTTTAAAGATCTATACCACAAAGCCACATGAGGTTCCTCAAAGGCTCCCAAGTAAATCTAAACAGTGGACCGTGACTCCAGAGCATATTTAAGCTAAATAACAGTAAATACTAAAATTGTTTCTCTCTTTTGAAGCTTTTTTCAAAAACTAATACAAAAACTAAAAAAATAAAAATAAAAGTCTCATGAATCATTATAAAAACTACTATAATTTGTTCCCCCCCCGCAAAAAAAATGTAGAACTGCTATAATTTTCTCCATATTTTATTAAAGGAGCAGTGGTATTGCCCAAGATGACGCTATTGGTAAGATATTTTTCAACAGTGAATTCCCACCCTTGAATTTCTGCTGACTTTCACTTCAGTTTCTTTTCACTAAAATTACATTTCTATTTCCTAGTCATAAAGAATAATTCAAAATTATTTTAAAGCAGAAGTGCTTTAAAATGGATAAAGTAGATAATTTTTAAAAATGAATTTAAAAGGCCCGATTACTTCTTCACTAGGTATACTTCTAGTAGAATCTAGTTTTACTTTTGGGTAGATCGGAATGATTTTTTTCACAGTCTGATGTCTTCACAATTCAACTATTTAAAAGATCTTTCTGTGGTGAGTAGAGCAATTATTTAGAAATCTGCAAATCCGCAGAGTTTCTAACATTTAAGAAAATATCATTTACCAAGTTCCTTAGCAAGTGTAAAGGACTCAAGAATTTCAGTGTCTCACATTCCTGTGCATGAGCAAATTAAAGGTACAGGAATTAAGAAATGGTAATGCTGTGGTATCAAAAATAGAATTTCCCATTAAAAAAAAACTTTTCTTATACTTGGAACTATTTTGTGGTTAGCATTAAAAGATTGTTCCACATTAACCAAAATGCTGTCAAAGGTAATATATTAGCGAGCCAGACTACTTGTCTTACTTTTAAATTAGAATCTGATAGTCAATCTTTTAGGAGAATAACTTTTAAATGTTAGGAAGGAATATAATTGGATATTTTTCCTATTATTGGAAAGGCGGTGATTTTCTAGAGATTTAATATGGTTGCACAGGACAGAAAAAATGATCTTTTTTTCTCTCTCTCTTTAGACTAATCAAACCACATCCTTAAGATTCCAAGCTGTCTCTACTAATTTTAGGATGCAGTCAAATGGCAGGGAATGTGACCAGAAGAGGGCAGCATATAACAGTATAAATTCTGAGCCTTAAGTAAATTTAAAAGTTAAATGCTATTAGTGCGACTGAAAAACTATTCAGTCTGATAACCAGAACCATGTTATTGTCTCTGACCAAAAAAACCAATATGCCTTCTGCAGTGTTCATTGCAAAATTAGGTAATGAGGAATGCAACTTGCTTCTGAGAAAGCCTGATAGGTTTTCCAGATAGACCTCTGGAGGCCTACCCTCACCTTGATATGTTTTTTGTTTGTTTGTTTGTTTTCCATTTTGCACCATGAAAGTAGGGGCTCCCTTAGTCATCTCAGTTGGCTGTTTGGTTTACTCTGGGATCCCACGGAGCAGCAACAATGTCTGTGTCTGTGTGCTGTACAAAATCTAGCATGCTGCTAGCTTTCAATAAATGTTAACAAGCATTAGCAGCAGCCTGCTGCCAAAGTGCTTCGCAAGGGGTTGCCCAGTTTTGCTTTTCCTACTACACGAGGCTTTTTTGGCCTGACTTTACATGTTTGTCCCCATATTAGGGTATGAAGTGTTTTCTTCCCACAATCTTCCTTTTCTTCATCTCCCTCCTCTACCTTTTTCCCTCCTCTTTCGAGCTAGTATTACCAGATGTCAGGGTGGGAGATTTTACTCACCAGAGAATTCCTTCCAGAGGGAAAAGTCTGAGTGGAAAACCTGAACCCCTAATAAAGTCCTGTCTCCAATGTATTCCTCTGGGTCCCTTACATCTTTTAATAGTCATTGAAATTAAAAATAGATTTTGGACTGGACTCAGCCCTGCGTTCTTAGATCTCCTTTCCTGTTCCAAGATGACCATTTCATGGATCTGCTTAGTCCTCCCTTCATAACCTCCTCCTTGCTCCCCATTTCAATATTGCCTCCTTTTCTTTCAATTTCATAGAAAATGAAATTGAACTCATAACTGCATGTGTTTGGCCCAAACTTTAAATCCATTCTTTTGTGTGACCTGTTCCAATTCCAGCCCCTCCTCTCCTCTCCTATTCATATCTCTTGTTTCCTGGTCCTTATCATATTTTTTTTCTTTTCCTTTAACAATGAATGCAAAGGCCTTAATCATTAGATATGTATGATTTTCTCAAGAATAGGGTAGCTTGCTTACAATGTGAACAATAACAGGAGCCCAAGAAACATGAAAGGAAGGATAGGCTAAGCATTTCAAAGAAAGGATAACGATCCAGCACTCTTGACTAATGTTAGTGTATGAACCAAAGTGGTAGAACTTAGAAAAGTATTATATAACTGCAAAAGCACCAGTCAATCAATTTCATCTGTGGTGAGTAAGCCCTTGGTAATTTGAGTAATGAGTGGGCAAGACTTTCTGAATTAATTGTATTATAAAGAGGAAAAGTCTGCTCTTAAGCAGCTGCATCTCCCACTGAACTCCCCAGGCAATGGGTATGTACAACTGAAGGTTTTCCCCTAAGGATATTTGGTACTTTTCATTTAAAAATAAGTGGTCTAAGGTCAATGATTACACAATGGATTCTTTATGGTTACACAGTACATTCAAAATATTTTATGTTATTAAAAAGGAAGAGTTTCGATTTTTCATTCTTTTTAAAGGAGCACATGGTGCCAGGACTGAGATTCATGTTTGTGTCCACTTTTTACGGACACAAATATCTTTAAGAAGCAAAAATTAAACTAAATAATGAATAATGTGACATGGGAAGTCCAAATGACCTCTTTGGAATATACTATTCCCATTCCCTCGTCTATCACTGCTTTAACTGACATATACAGACCATCTATCTCGGAAAGATTTTTTTTTAATTCCAACATGAAGTATAATGCCTTGCACATCACTGTGGAAAATTTTCAGCAAGAACTTCTGCTCTACCACTAAGAATGGCTTCCTGGCTATGATTTGACTTATAATTACTAGAGAGTTGGCTGAGGTAAGTAGACTTTAAATGGTTTGCCCAAGGCCACACAGCTAATAAGTGTCAGAAGTAGGATTTGATCCAGGACTTAGCCCAGCATTCTACACACCAAGTCTTGCTGTCTATAAGGGCCTTGTCTGTAGTAAGCACTTAATAATTATTAATTGATCTGAACTGATTTGAATTCAAGTTGTATTCAGTTTCTAATTCAGCCTCCTGGAGTCCCAGGGCTGGAATTCTGCTGTTCACAAGCCACCGCCATCTCTAAGTCTCTCCTACCCTTGTCAACCATCAGTCCTTCCAATTAAACCATCTGGTGACTTGGAGGCTGCATTAAAAAAAAAAAATCCCATACTCTCCATTAGTTACAATTTCAAAATATACCAAATGGCCTTATTTCTTTTGAGCTATTCTTTCTTATTAACCTATAACTAATGTTTCAGAATAACAATTGCTTCTTTTTCTTTCATTGGAAATATGACTTCTGCCCATTGTTTTCAGTGCCAGGATGCATTGCATACTTAACCACTAAGTTAGGTCTCAACTTTCCCTCCTCTATAGAAAACAGTGAATTTCTGTGATTTTAATATTTCTACGCACTCTTATTTTCCAAATATTTAATCACCTTCAACTGCTGCCTGCTGGCATGTGATCAAGTTTTCCACAAACATCTCACCACAGAATTGGACAATTGGGCATAGTACTCTAGCTAGGTTCTGAATATAATGAGCATATTATCTCGCAATTCCTATTCCTCTTTATGAATCCAGTTCTTCAAAAAGTTTTACAAAAAGGATCTAAAGAAGTAAATTGCTCATAACCTTTTAGTCTGCCCTCGTTAACTAGCTGCGGGGGTTCTCCAAATGACCAGCAAGACCTTCTCAAAAAGACTTGCTCATTTGCTACATATCAGTAAGGGAGTTCAATTTGTTACATTATATTCAGAAAAAGAAGAGGATAGTTGACTGAAGTTCAGAAAAAAACAAATTCGAATTGTTGAATATTTCTGAAGAGAGAAAATTTTATTACTTTCAAACATATACAGCACTCAGGCAGGCCCTTAGGTATCTCCCTTAACAAATATTTAAAGAAAATTTACTCTCAGCATTTGCATCGTTCATATATACACCGAAACTTCTAGTGATAAAAAAGCATTCTCTGCAGTATTATTTCCACTGTTGACTCAGAGGATTTCCACTTCTCTCCTCAGAGTGACAGTGAAAATTAGTTAGAACTTTTTTGAATTATCAAATTCTGCATTTATGGAATTTTAATTAATGAGATTTTTGCCATGCTTGTTGGAGAAGATAGAATAGGCAGGTGGAAAGGGAGTATCGCGTGGAATCATCAAATATAAAATTGTAAAACATCTTTAAAATTGGTCAAAACCCTCCGTTTTATATATGAGTAAAGAGAGATAGAGAGAGGTCATAGAATTTGTTTAGAGAATCGGTAGACCTATATAACCTAAGTCTTCTGAAGTCCAGTCCACTATTTTTAACAAAAAGTTCACATGGAGAAGAAAGAAAATAATAAAAGGAGTGATTGGTATTATTTGCTTTAGAGGAATGTTAGCAGAGGGATTTTAGGATTAAAGATTTAGAATGGGAAGAGACCAGAAAACAGAAATTCTAGTTAGTCCCTGGTGGCCTTTAGTTTAAAACTATGGGTAAAGAGCGAAGTAGAGAATGATGGGGAACCAGGGGAAGATTTGCAGGGCAACGACCATTCACAAATTATGATCAGAGTAAGAATCTATTGATCTCCCCTTAATTCAGAGGCATATGCATGATGGAATAGTTACCAGTGTATTTTATGTGTATGTTTATGTCTTGTCTGCTTTCCTAGCAAATAATAGCAATCATTTCAATGAGATATTGCTAACCAGATATTTATGAAGATAATAATTTGTTTTAAATAAGTCATACAAGGAAAGGCAAAGTCAAAGATAATTCAAAGATTAGAAAGTTTGCAAAGAGGAAGAATCAAGAAACCATGCAGGATGAAAGAATATCTAATAGATCTCTCTGCGGGGAGGTCTGTTCCATAATAGCTCCATTTTATCAGCATTATGCTTAAGAAAATTAGCCAACATCCAAACATTAGTATCAGAAAAACAATCATGCATTGCAGCAGAAGCCATTGTGGTGTCTGTAAAGAGCCATAAATATAACTGAGTGCCATTTGCATGACAGTGTAGGTGATGAGTGCAGGTTATTCTGACTAATAGGAACATACTCCATACACAAAGAATAGGCTTCAGAATATATCACCAGGGGACACCAGATGACATTGGAGATATGGGGCCTCAAAGCAATATACAGCAAATAATAAGAAAGATAGACTGTAATTAAAGCTAATGGTCAAAGGTGTCAAAAGTCACAGAGGGCTTCAATAGCAGCAGAAAAAAAACAAACCCCAGTCATAATAATGTAGCTTTACGGATGTGCATAGGTCATTGTAGATAAAGCAAGGACACAGGAAAAAATGAAACTCAGTATGTGAGCTGCAGAAAACAAATCCTTACTTATATAACATAGGATATAAGTACCTTGATGTTAAATTCACAATAATTATCAGATAAGTTAATGAACTGCAGTAACTATAAAGATTTTCCCTTGGGGAAAATGAAAACATTTAAAAACAGTCCTTAAAACAAATCTTGCTCTGATGTCCCATTGCAATGCAGAGATGACCCTGGGATCTCAAAAGCTGTGATAGAGGAGCTTAAGGTCTGCTGGGTTTTACTAAGTTGGAAAGACTTTAAGCATGAGTACAGGAACAGACTAGATAACTATTATCTGAGTTTGAGCCTGTCTAAGTTTGGAGATGCTTATCATGAAAAATTAGGCCACTAGCTTATGATTTCTTCCTCCCCTCAGTAACTCACGAAATTGACAAAAATACAAAATGGCCCCTTAGACCTCCAGAAGTGACAGAAAGAGCACTAAAAAATCACACAGTACTTAGATTTGCTACGAATGTTGATTTAACTTAACATAAAATCTTTGTTCAATAACTGAGGCATCATTATTGGAAGAATTAAACTATATTGATATTGACATTCTTGGTTTTCTTATACATGGAAAAGAGAGGAAAAAACAAAAACAAAACCTAAGCCTTCCGCTTATGATTCATGTGACCCTGGGATAGTCTTTTAACTTCACTGAGTCTCAGTTTCTAAATCTGTAAAATGAGGAGGTTTTATTAGATGTCCTCTAAAGTCCCTTCCAGTGATGAATCCAAGTCACAGTTAAATGGAAGCATTGTTTGATAGTCTTCATGGAGAAATGAATTTACGTAGTTGTTCAAAGAATAATCCCAGCTTGCTCACTTACATGACCTGGATCACCATGCTTTGTCATTCAGTCTCCTGGGGTTTCAGTTTCCTCATCTGTAAAAGGAGAGATGATTTATATTTGGGGCAGGAGGGAGATTAAGGAAAGGATGGGACTGCTGCTAAGGTTAGATAGTGTGCCATATGTCAAAATAAGGCTTACAGTACTATGGAAATAATATTGGACCTCGGTTAGAATCCTCACTGTCCTCCTCTGTTTGACCTAATCCAGTGATTCCCAAAGTAGGCACCACAGCCCCCTGGTGGGTGCTGCAGCTATCCAGGTGGGTGGTGATGGCCACAGGTACATTTATCATTCCTATTAATTGCTATTAAAATTTTTTTAAAAATTCCAGGGCGCTAAGTAATATTTTTTCTGGAAAGTGGGTGGTAGACCAAAAAAGTTTGGGAACCACTGACCTAATCCAAGGCACAATTGGGCTCAATTATGTTCTCTCTAAATTAAGGCAAATGTGGCAAATGATCTCTAAGTCACTTAAGGATCAAAGCCTATTTTCCTATGATCTTTTAAGCACAATTTCACAGGATGCTTGATCATCTCACTTTGACATACTTGTGGAGAATATAATCAAATAGAAAACTATGAACCTAAGAGATGCTTAAGTGCCATCATTTATTATAAAGGATAAATAAGTTCTATGAAGGACCTGAGAAGTTTCTCCCAATTAAATCATCACATACTTTGATATTTCAAATCCAAAGTACTGCTGGGGACAGAATAGGTATAATTCAGAATAAAGAAATAGAAGAGACCAAAAGGCTTACAGACTCATGTTAAAGCCTCATGTCTATATATTTGGAATATTTCTTTAAGAATTAAGCCAAGAGGTAACTGTACATGGTGAGCATCACACATTAATTTTTTAATGAAATTAACTATGTGTTAAGAGAAAAGAAGTGTTTGGTGATAGATGGGGGAGTTATTTCTGTATTATCTATCTTTGTGCAGTCAGACCACCCTTTTTGACTAGAACATACCTCAAAGAAAATGCATTCTAGAAGAAAGGATAGAGATGAGAAGACATTATGTACAGTTATACTTCTAGTCAGCTTTGTTTAGATGAACTACCATCTCCCAAAATGGAAGGCAAACTAGAGATATTGGTGCTAAACACAATAACTTCTTAGAGAAGATTAACAAATGAAAAACAGTCATCATGGTGATAAAACTGAAAGAATTTAGAGACTGTCTTGAAACTTTGTCTCCTTGCCAAGAAAGAAATGTCAGTGTAGGAGGTAGCTGGGTGGGGGCCACAACTGGCTAATGGGGTCCAAGTCCTGGCAGCATGTGTATTTAGTGAGATTGTACCTGGAAATCTATTATAACAAAGAACAGAGGGGCCCAACCAAGAGTATGCTGGAGCCAGTTCATATTGGTTCCCAGGTTGTTAAATTTTCAGTGTGAACGTTAACACCTCAGAAATTAGCAAACCTACACAAATGGTGATTGATTTATTAGTTTTGTTGATTGTCTACACCTAAGAAAGTGAAGGAGAAAATGTTAGTAATGCAGATTAAAACTAAAGGTGTGTCTTGCTTACACCTTCTCCCCCCTCCACCCACCAAAAATGTTGGTTATCAACTTTTAGAGAGTGTATAGTTATCTTGTCACTGTTTCCTATCTGGTTACTATGTGGTGAATTAAAGGATTGTGGCTGGCTGCTGACCTGCAATGAGTAAACAGGAGATAGTTACAGAATATCCAAACTAGCTCTAAAATCCTTGTCATCCCAGACTTGCAGAAGCAGCCTTGCCAAAAGCACCTGCTCCTGGGACTGGGCCAGTTGCCCTCCCCTATCAGATAAGGACAACAGTGGTTTAAAATATGCACTGATTTTTAAACCTCAAAGGAGGATAACGTTATTAGCAGTAGGTATCCAGTGGTGATGGAACACAAGACAGGTTGTTCCCTGGGAATGAATTCCAGTAACTCCACACATTTAAAAGAGAAGATATTTAGTTAATGTAAGCACAGCAAACAGACTTGGTCAGATCATCTTAACAGCTTTTGCCCTGTAATCTATGTGTGAGCCCTAGACTTAATGTCCAGGGAAGACTTGCTTTCAATGGTCTGGTGCCCCTTTTTTCTGTTTGCTACAGGTATGTGCCCCCTGAATGCAACCTGTTTGAAAGAGACAGTCAGGAACTCTTGTGGCAGGCACACTCTGCTGCCCACAGTCATAAATTATATCTCGTGCTTCTCTGGAGCTCAGCTGCAGAATACACAATAAATGACCTTTATATGTTTGCAAACCACTCTGCATACAGATGTCTTTCTTATCTTTAACTTTTTTTCCCTTGGGTTTATTTTTGACTTTTATTTTAATGTTGTCATGTCATTTGATCCTCATGAAAATCTGGAGGGGTAGATTCTTTTATTATCCAAGGAAACAAATCCAGAGAGGACAAAGAACTTCATAGTCTCAGAGTAAATGTCAAAGGCACCATTTGAAACAAGGAATCTAGTTTCCAATTCCAACATTTTCTCCACTATACCATATTGCCTCAAGAACAGAATTAAAAGATTGACCTGCGAGATCCCAAGATACATGTTACAAGTGCTTCCTAGAACTGCAGAGCTGATTCTCTGTGACTTTATGACAATCCTTCTTCTACTGAGTATATGATCAATGTTGAAAAAGAATATATGAAAGATATAAAACTACCAAATACTTTTCTCCTAATACAATGAAAAGCAGGTGAGAAGAAAACAGACGTGTAGACTTAAGATTAAAGAGCATTTATTGATGAAATGCAGAGGAAGAGAACAAATAAATGTGAAAGGAAACAGATCTCTCATTGCTTTCATAGAAATCTACATTTAAACTTATTTCTTTGCCTTCGCAAAGTCCTTTATTGTATAAAATATGTTCTTCCTTCACCACCACCATTTCCTTTAAGACAACTTTCAGGGGATACTTCCTATTTGAGGTCTTTTCTATCACAACCTACTGAGAAGTAAATCCATCATTACTACTTACTACAACTATCACCACCACCACTACTACTAGTATTATTACTGCTGCTACTACTACCACTATTACCACTACTATCGCTATTCAATCATTTTCAGTCCTGTCTGTTTCTCCATGAGCTCATATAGGATTTTCTTGACAAAGATACTAGAGTGACTTGCCATTTTGTTCTCCAGCACATTTTATTAATGAGGAATTGAGACAAAGAGGGTTAAGTGACTTGCCCAGGGTCACCGTCTTTTGTCTAAGACAAGATTTGAACTCAGGAAGATGAATCTTCTGGATTCCAAGCCTAGTGCTCTATCCACTGAGCCACATAGTTGCTGCTTACTATTACTGCTGCTGCTGCTGCTGCTACTACTACTATTACTGATAGTACTAGTACTAGTACTGGTGGTGATAGTAATGGTGATCAATGGTAATGATGAGATTCATCATTTACTGCTCTATTGAAGAATGTTTTAAATGTTAATTTCATATACCTGTGAGGTAAGTGCTATTAATAAAATCATTTTACAGATGTAAAAACTGTTGCTGGGAGTGGTTAGGTGTCTTGATAACAGTCATAAAGCTAATTAGTATCTGAGGCAGGATAGTCTTCCTTCAAGTCAAGAAACTACTACACCACCAGGAATTAATATTATCATCTATTGTTCTAAAGTTGTCTTTCTTGTAGCCTTACTTGTAAAAATGCTCAGAATGAAATAAAAGCAAATGTTCCCAATGGCTACTGGCTACCACAGGCTATATACTCTAATAGTCTACTCTTCTGTTTAGTTACATCACCATAGGAAGTGTGTCAATCCCTTCTTATGAGCTACTCTACCTTAATGTCATTCCTTTGTCATTATGCTCAATATAAGAAACAGCTATCCCTCTCTGGAGTCACATTTGGAAGACATTTCACTTCCATTACTATATTTTTGGTACAGAAAACGTGGTTTGCATTGACTCCAGTCAGTACTTATATAATATCACACAGAGAAGAGTGTGAAAAATATCCCTTAGAACTCATTAAAGTTTATATAAAAGTTCTAGCTGAATTGATGCCGGTGAAGAAGTTGATGATAATGATATGGTTTATATTATAGTTTTCAAAGGACCTTCCTCATAATAGTCCTGTATGATAGAATATTTTACAGAAGAGCAACCTGAGCATCAAAGTGGATAAATGACTAATCCAAGTCATATTGGTAGTATGTACATAGCCATGCTTAGATCATAAAACAGGAATGTCAGCACAGCCTAAAGAAGAATTTCCATTGGCCCTTGTCTTAAAAGAAAAGTCCATTGAAAATTACTTTATGCTCACCTATAAGTTGGGATTTAAATCCAGGGTTTTTGCCTTCAAATCCAGTTGACTCGATGCTTTGAATCCTAGATGATGGGGATATGAAGAAGGAAAAGAGAATCTCATGTATAATCTTTCTAAAATATAGCCCAGCTGCTTTTTAGGGAATGAGATAGGCAAATGATATGTGTCTGGCATCTCAACATACTTTTCCCTTCAACCTCTAACTCGCATCCTCTTTTGTTGCTTAGAAGAAGAAAATATCTTTCTTCTTTTTCTTGCCTTTATCACTGATAATGTTCTCACTTCAAAGGTCATAGATTAGATCTTATTGATCTGATGGGAGAATGGTGAATAAAATTGGATTCCCACAAACAGCTTTGGAATAGCATTTTACTTGACTTAGCTGTAAAGCTTTGAATGTATTATAAAAGAATATATGGTATCACTAGACTCTACTCTCTGGTTTCCATATGCTATTTAAAGACACCAGTCTAAAGGAGACCTATGTTTTATGCCTGGTTCATCCAGAGTTCCCAAACTTCACATTTCTCAGTGAACAATTTTTCAGTGGTAAAATGAGTATGATTCCAGAGGCATAGACACTCCAAGCTTTTTTTGAAGGTGGGCAAAATAAATGAGCATTCTTCTGCTTGGTAGTCATGTCGGCTTTCATGAAGGCCGTAACTCTTCTGGGCCACTGGGGCTTTATTCATCTTACCTCAGCTAAAAGTCGCAAGATGTTTGACCCAAAAAGGTTAATGCCCCTCTAAAAGGCAGAGAATAACTGAGGCACTACCAAGAATCTGGCTCAAAGTCCATGCAGCACTCAAAACTCCTTGGAAGAAAGGAGTTCTATAAATGCAAGGCTATTATTGCATAAAAGCATTCGATAGATAATATTAGCCAAGTTTTTTATTAAATATTAATATAATGCAAGCAATGGCTGCACTTTTAAAGAAGGAAACTATAGAAGTCAATAACAGAAAAGAAATATATAGAATTCTCATATTTGTATCTATACACATAGTAATAAACACAGAATATATTAAAATTTTAATAGCAGCACTGCCTTTGATTGGAGACCGTTTTAGCTTTTAAAAAGTGAGCATAGGGGGGCAACTGGGTAGCTCAGTGGATTGAGAGCCAGGCCTAGAGATGGGAGGTCCTAGGTTCAAATCCGGTCTCAGACACTTCCCAGCTGTGTGACCCTGGGCAAGTCACTTGACCCCCATTGCCTACCCTTACCACTCTTCCACCTATCAGTCAATACACAGAAGTTAAGGGTTTAAAATACAAAAAAAAAAGTGAGCATAGGATACTTTATACATAATATTTTTTTATAATCAAATATCTAAAAATCAGTGTTTTTCCTTTTTACTCAATTGATTATATATCTATGCATAGCTTAGAAACCTCACCACATGACGTGGGGTAGCTCCAATTTTTTGTTTTCTTTTCTGAATAGCAGCATAGAGTTTGTGAGCATTTTACATTAAATGAAGATAGCAACTGATTTTCCCATCAGAAACTGATCATCTTCATAATAACTAAGAGGATCTCTGATTTGAAATGACATCTTGCTTTGTAAATATTCCTAGAAATGTATTGTTAATTTTAAATAACCAAATATGTTCTCACAAATAAAGAAGTATAAAATGGGATCCTAGAACTTAGGGAGTCCTTGAAATGCCACTTAGGTTATTACTTTGTTCCAAGATGACCTTCTGTGAATTAACTATAATCCTAGAAGCAATAGAAAATAGTGGGGAGAGGGAGAGGAATCCACTCCATACCCAAATGCCATGAACACACAATCTCCCCCAAAGGAGAATTTGTCTAAGACTTCCCTTCCTTGTTCCAATTACAAGGGTGTGGCCAGAGCTGTACAGTTTCCGAAATACAAAGACCCAAGAAGCAATTAAACTTTGCATTTATTTTCTCATTCCTCAGCATAATTCACAATAGTACCATCTTCAGAATTTGATAATTGGTTTTCTCCTTTTCCTAATTTCTGGTTGGCAACCTCAATTGGACTGGAACTATAAGTTGCCTAGCCTTGTGTTATTATCCCCTCTCCGCAGACAAGAAGCTAAGGAACAAAAACGATTTTAATTACTTGTCTCGAGACACAATTAAATTAATCAAAACTGAAATACAGTCATTTCTCCTGACTCCTAGCCTAATAAAAATTATTTTTCCAATTCCAACCATAGGTCTTTCTTAAAATTATGAATTAGGATATTGAACTTTGAAAAAAAAAATCTTCCTTCCTTTGGTGATGTTTTTGGAAGTATTACTCTATCTCACAGCTGATTGTTTCCCCTGTTCTCCTTCCAAATATTGCCAAGCAAAAAATGATTCTTTTGAGCACTCTCCTTTAGATAAGGAAACTGCATCATAGACAACTGATTGGTCCATGGCTCCACTAATAAACTTTATATCTTCAGACATCCCAATGACCACATGTCCCTGTGTAACATAGAGAGACAAGCAGGCCCCACAAATTAAAATTATCATCATGATCACATCATTATAAATATCATTAGCTCATTTGGTCTTCACAACAATCCTGTTACTTGCTAGCTACTGTTAGTATTTATTGCCCTTTTATAGATGAGGAACTGAGACTAAAAGAGGTTAAGTGACTTTCCTAGATTAACACCGCTAGTATCTGAAGAAGAGTATAGACCCAACACCTTATCCACCATACAACAGGACAGTCTTATCTGAAATCACTGACCAAAGTCCTTAACTAAAGCAGGGTAAATAAAAGTCACAGAATAGGTGAAAAGAGCTAGGTCATGTATAGCTAGGAACAGGTATCCTTTGGGTCTTAACATATCCCCACATAATTATATTCTGAATATTGAACAGATTCATTGCAAATACATTGAACAATCTCAACAAGCCAAAGCAACTAGAAAACAAACAAACAACAACACATCGTATTTATCAAATACTGAAGCTCCTCTGTTGTAGTCAGTACTCTAGGACAGTGATGGCAAACTTTTTAGAGAACTTAGAGACTGTGCCCAAACTGCAACCCTCAGGCTGCATGTGAGCCCCCTTTCTTCCTGGTCCTTACCCCAGGCAGGGGAGGAAAGAAGTGCTCCCATTGGGCTGCTGGGCAGAGGGTTAGGGGATGTGGAGAGGAGGAAGGTAGCAGCCTCCTCCAGAATGCTCTAGCACATGTGTCATAAGTTTGCCAACATACCTCTAGGAAATGGGAATGTCCAATTTTTTTAACCTTTCATCTTAGAATCAGTACTATGTATGTATTGGTTCCAATGCATGGTATAGTCTAGGAAATGGGAGCTAAGTGACTTGCCCAGCATCACCCAGCAAAGACATATCTAAGACCAGATCTGAAGCCAGGACCTCCCATCTTTAGATCTAGCTATCATGCCACTAAACCCCCAACTGCCCCTGGGAATATCTTCTTAAAGGAATTTTACATACTTGTAAAATAACTGAACCTGGAGGAAAATTTGTTTTTGTCAATGGCATTTCTATGAGTATATTATTCCTATCTCCACTCTACTCCCCTGAAGCCTCAGAAAGACAATACCAGTGAAACTTCTAGAGTTTGCTCTCAAGAAAGCATCAACCAAAGAGTCAATGGCTAATTGCCCAGTAAACTACAGTAACTCCCACATTAGACTTAGGGGTTTCCAATATGTCAACATCTCATTTTGAGACTATTCCTTTCTCACTGTCATACCAAATGAGAGGACCTGTATTCTGACATCAGCTGCCTGATATTGAGTATCTCTTAATAAATTCTTTACTGCCTCCTCCAAATGTAATTTCCTCATAGGTATAATTGTGAACTGTTAAGTTCATTGAGCTTTCTTCGGATCCTTCTTTTCTTTCTATGATTACTGACTCAGTGATTTTAGCAGTTCTTATAGATTACATTAGCATCTCCATGCATCATTACTGACTCTTGAGTTTCAGGCCTGCATTACTAACTGCCTTTTGCAGTTTTCAAACTGGATATCCAAAAGTTCCTCAAACCCAAAATATTCAAAACAGAACTTATATTTTCCTCCAAACCTTTTAGTCTTCTGAACTTCCCTATTTCCATCAAAGGTATCATTATCTTCCCAGTCACCTAGATTAGCAATGTCAATGTCATCAAAAACTCCTTTCTCTTGCTTTATTCTTATTCATTACATAGGTAAATACATAGACCAACTGAGAGAGAGAGAGAGAGAGATCAGAGAGAGATAGATGGAGAGATAGATCTGCTCAGTGACAAAACCTATTGTTTCTAATTCCTCAATAGCTTTCATATATGTTCTCTTCAATCATTCAATCACATAAGCAGCACTTCAGTTCATCCCATCACCTCTCACCTGGACTACTGCTATAGTATCTTCAATGTCCTCTGTGTTTCAAATCTCCGCACCCATTCCTTCTCCACTCTGCTACAAAAATGACTTTCTATAATTTTGGCCTGACCATGTCACACACCAATCATCCTCCCACCCCTATCCACTCATTTAAGTCTGGTGTTTCAGAATCAACACTAGAATTGAATATAAACTTCTCTGTTTGGCATTTCACAAACTGGCCCTTTCTTACCTTTCAGAATTTCTCATACATTATTCCCCTCCACAATCCAGTTGTACTGGCTTTGTTATCAGTCCTTACATATGACATTCCAACTCCCATTTCTACCCTTGGTGAAAGGTTTTTTATTTATTTATTTTTATTTTTTTATAAATAGAACTAATGTAACCAAGATTAGAAGGAAAGCAACAAGTTGGGAAAATTTCTGTAGACAGTTTCTTGAAGTCTCATTTCTAAAATATATAGGGAATAAGCACATGAGAAAGTGTTCTAAATCTCTAATAATTAGAGAAATGCAAATCAAAACAATTCTGGGATATCACCCCACACCTAGAAGATTGGCTAAAATGATAGAAGGGGAGAATAATGAATGTTGGAGGGGATGTCGCAAAATTGGGACATTAATGCCTTGCTGGTGGAGTTGTGAACTGATCCAACCATTCTGGATGGCAATTTGGAGCTATTCTCAAAGGGCTGTAAAAGAATGCCTGCCCTTTGATCCAGCCATACCATTGTTGGGTTTGTACCCTAAAGAGATCATAGATAAACAGACTTGTACAAAAATATTTATAGCCACGTTTTTTGTGGTGGCAAAAAACTGAAAAATGAAGGTATGCCCTTCAATTGGGGAATGGCTGAACAAATTGTGGTATATGCTGGTGATGGAATACTATTGTGCTCAAAGGAATAATAAACTGGAGGAATTCCATGTGAACTGGAAAGACCTCCAGGAATTGATGCAGAGCGAAAGGAGCAGAGTCAGAAGAGACCAATACACTGTGGTAAAAATCGAATGTAATGGACTTCTGTACTAGCAGCAATGCAATGACCCAGGACAATTCTGAGGGACTTATGGTAAAGAAAGCTACCTATATTCAGAGGAAGAACTGCAGGAGTGGAAACACAGAAGAAAAACAACTCCTTGAACACATGGGTTGAGGCGGACATGATTGGGGATGTAGACTAGAAACTACCACACCAATGCAACTATCAACAATTTGGAAATAAGTCTTGATCAATGATACATGTCAAAATCAGTGGAAATGCACATCGGCTATGGGGGGGGGGTCGGGGAGTAAAGGGGAAAGTAAGAGCGTAAATCATGTAACCATGTTAACTTTTCTAAAAGATAAATATTATTAAATGTTTTAAATATATATGTGTGTATATATATATACATATATATATATATAAGAATATGAGCCATTCATCGATTGATAAATGGTCAAAAGACATGAACAGGCAGTTTTTGGATGAAGAAATCAAAGTACTATATATAAGTATATGGGAAAATGTTCTAAATAATTATTGGTTATACAAATATAAAACAAAATAGCTCTGAGAAATCAATATCTATCAGATTGGCTAAAATGATAAAAGGGGAAAAAGATAAATGGAGGAAATGTGGAAAAATGGGGACTTAAATACATCATTAGGGGAACTATGAACTAAACCAAACATTTTGGAAAGCATTCTGGAATTATACTCAAAGAGTTATAAAACTGTGTATACCTTTTGGCCCATAAACACCAATATTAGATTTATTTCCTAAGATGATCAAAGAAAAAGGAAACTAAATTATATATTCTAAAGTATTTATAGCAGCTCTTTTGTGGTGGCAAAGAACTGTAAACTGAAGAGATGTTCATCAACTAGGTAACAGCTGAACAAGTTCTGGTATATGACTTTAATAGAACATTATTTTGCCAAAAGAAATGACAAACTGATAACAAAATAATCTGGAAAGACTCACATGAAGTGAGTATGCTGTACACAGTAAAAATAATAATGTATGATGATCAATAGTGAATGACAATTATTATCAACAAGGCCAGGATCTAAGACAACTCCAAGGGAATCATGATGAAAAAGGATATCCACTGCCATAAAAAGAACAAATGAAGTTAGACATACCATTCTTCACTTTATTTCTTCCATGAATTTTTCCCTGTTTAAGCAGTATATGTCTTGTTTCACAACACAATCAAAAGAGAAATATATATGTATATATATAATATGATAATACATGTTCAACCTATATAATATTACCTGCCATTCTGGAGAGAAGTGGGGAGAGTATAGATTGCAAAATGTCAGGAAATGAATATTAAAATTGTATCAACATGCAATCTGGAAAACATTAAAATTAAAAGTTATTCTAAATAGCTAAAGTTGAAGCATACACTTCCTTCTGTGAGAGTTTTGTTCATGTTTGTTTATTTTTGTTTGTTTATGTTTGCATATTTTCTCTCCCATTAGAATGTAAGCTTCTTGTGGTCAGAGACAATTTGCTTTTTATCATTTTATCTTTGAAATCTATCAAAAATCCTGACATAAAGTCAGTGATTAATAAATTCTTGTTGATTAATTGTATGTATATTACTCTCTGTGCTGTATTCTGAAATATAATGGTGGTATGGTTTCACTATACTGTGGAGA
The DNA here is from genome assembly GCF_016433145.1 of Gracilinanus agilis. NCBI lineage: Eukaryota > Metazoa > Chordata > Mammalia > Didelphimorphia > Didelphidae > Gracilinanus > Gracilinanus agilis. Next base: position 514,666,144 of record NC_058132.1, read on the forward strand.
ATGAGTATAAAACATCTGGTTTTTATATTGCCTGCTACCATGTGAAGGGACAGGCATCATTAAGCTATGAACCATAATAACCAGAGCTGCCCTACTGGAGGTTTGGTTCTGAAGTGCTTAATAACAACAGTGTGTATGCAATGATCTATCATTTTTATCTACTATCATAGAAGGAACTGACAGAGTCTGAATACAGCTTAAAAGATACTATTTTTTCACTCTATTTCTTCCTTGAATTTTTCATTTGTGTAAGTGATATGTCTTCTTTCACAATATAACAAACATGGAACTATGTATTACATGGTAATATGTGTATATCTATATCATATTATCTGCCATCTTGGGAACAGGGAAGAATGGGAGGGAGGAAGAGAACATGGATGGCAAAATGTCAGAAAATGATTATTAAAAATTGAATCAACATGTGATCTGGAAAAAATGCAAGATTTTAAAAATAAAAATAGCCTACCTTTTTCATGATGATCAGATGATTCAAAGTGCCATAAGAATAAGGATAAACTTCCTTAGTTACCTTCATTACTGAGAGTGTCAATGTCTGATTCATTATCAACTAAAAGAAAAACAGACTCCAAAAATCCATATCTTAAGGTGCAAACACTAGTTTCTAGGTTCCCCAAGAACCTACCTGCTCTTACCCTAGTGGTGATTTTTCATCCCACAATTCCTTTCTGTTATCTTAATCCATCACCCTTCTTCTCTTCTTCTGTTTTCATTTTATACTCTTCTTAACCATCACCATATAGTCGTATATTTCAACCATGTACTATTCTCCATCCAAGCTCTATGCTCCCTTAACCTTCTGTTTTTCTCACTTTGACAACCCTGACCCTGCATTACCCCCACACTCAGCTGAGGTGTTGTAGTGTTTCTTGAGTAAATCATAAAACTATACTCACTATTTTCAATCTAAATTCATATCTAAATACAACTGAATCATTATGGCTGCATAAAACCATAGTTTGTGGGCCAAGAGGCAATAACCAACTTTGCCTAGAGAAAAGATGCTCTGTGCCCTCAAATAAATGTTGAATAAAAGTATTTGACTCATTGATCATATTACAATGAACCCCCAAAGATTATACTGGATTTTGTAGCACTGAATATTTCTTTCCTTTGTTGGAAAAGTGAGGCTGGAAAGGTCTTTCTTGTAGATCTCTACTTTAACAGAAATTCATATATATTTAACCCTATCATACTCCCCACAAGCATGTTCTTACAAACTTTTGTTTCTTTTCTCAAAACTTAAACTCATCTGCTACAAATGTCAGCAAAATTACTTTGTACTAGTTCAAAGCTGGCATCAGACACTTCCCAGCTGTGTGACCCTGGGCAAGTCACTTGACCGCCATTGCCCACCCTTACCACTCTTCCACCTATGAGCCAATACACAGAAGTTAAGGGTTTAAACCCTTGTACTTCGATGTATTTTCTCATAGGTGGAAGATTGGTAAGGGTGGGCAATGGGGGCCAAGTGACTTGCCCAGGGTCACACAGCTGGGAAGTGGCTGAGGCCGGGTTTGAACCTAGGACCTCCTGTCTCTAGGCCTGACTCTCACTCCACTGAGCTACCCAGCTGCCCCCAAAATTTTTTTTAAAAAATTACTTTGTACTTTACTGATATTAAGGCCATTTATTAAATGTTCCTTTTTTTTGTTTGTTTTACTTCCCATTCACTTCCCAACTCCTTGCCATCAACATTTCAATTCCATCACTCAACTATAACTTTTCTCTTCACGTTTAACAAGAGTGTCCTATGTATTTACTTAATGTAATGAATCTTTTTTCTTAGACCCAATCCCACTTGACCTCTCTAGAGCTTGTAACACTATTGATCACCCTATATTGCTGGACAATCTCCCTATGCCTTCCAAGACGCTAGTTCTCATATTTATCTATTACTTCTCAATCTCCTTTGATGAATTATCCATTTTGCAAACACTTATTAATTATGGTTATCCTTCAAAGTTCCTTTCTGGGGCCACTCTCCAAATATTTTCTAGGTAAATTATTTAGTTACTATGGCTTAAATAATCATGATACATAAATTGATACATTGAATTTTAATATCACTCCTCAAACCCATTCATGAATTACTAGCTAGCTGTTGGATATTTCCACATGGCTTCCCAAATGGAACATATCCAAAAGAGAACTATTTATCTCCCTTTCCTCTAACCCATCACTTTTTTTTCTTTCCTTTCCTGTTTTTTTGTTGAGGGCACCATTATTCTTCCAATCACTCAGTTTAATCACCACCTCAAAGTCATCCTCAACTCTTCTCAATTCTTCTCTGATCAGAACCTCTCAATACCAAGTCTTACTGATTCCACAACCACATCTCCAGCATCTATACCCTTATCTGCAACTAAACTGTTTACATCCTATTTCAATTGTTTATTGCTACTACCATGGACTATGGTAATAACCTCATAATTGATTTCTCTACCTCAGAAGTCCTTACAGAGCTACCAAAATAATCTTTTTAATGCACGGGTCTGACTATGTCAATTCCTTACTCAGAAACTTCCATGGATTCCTATCATCTATAGAATAAAATACTCTTCAGTTAGGATTTAAAGGAGCCTCCATATCTAGGTACAATTTATCTTTCTAATCTTTTTCAACTGCTCCCTTTCATGCACTGATAAGCACAAACATTTTAGTCAATGGTACCCTGGCTTCACCTTACACTTTCCTATATCAATGCTTAGTTCATTCCCCAAATCTGGAATATACTTCCTGTCCATTGGTACATATGGAAATCTTCCTAGACTTCATGTCCCAGTTCAAGTGCCACCTCCCTCCAGGAAATCTTCCCTATTTTCAATCTAAAAGAAATCTCTCCTTTGTTATTTTTTAAAAGAATGTCTTGTTGTTCTCTATCCTCTTATCAAACTATCCCTTCTATCATATTTATTTGTATAAATATTAACTCTCCCTACTTCCCTGCACAAAATATTTTTGAAAGCAAGGACTGTGTAATTTTTTTTTTGTCTTTGTGTCCTCTGCATCTCTCATAGCATCTTGTATAATAGTGCTTACTTAATAACTGTCTTTTCAATTTAGTATAATTAAATAGAATTGGAGTGTTTGGTGTAGTCAACTTGAATTGATTCCTGTGGACCCTGTAGATTACTTAGAGCAAAGTGCTCGGTCTCAGGCTGGATTCACTGATACCGAACATATTTCTTAACTGCCTACCTATTCTGCCATAGTTAGTGTGTGTGCTCAGAGAAATCAAACTATTAATCTAAAAAAATCAATTATAGTGGGCAACTGGATAACTCAGTGGATTGAGAGCCAGGCCTAAAGATGGGAGGTCCTAGGTTCAAATCTGGCCTCAGACACTTCTAAGCTGTGTGACCCTGGGCAAGTCACTTAACCCCCATTGTCTAGCCCTTACCCCTCTTCTGTGTTGGAGCCAACTCACAGTATTGGTTCTAAGACAGAAATTAAGAGTTTTTTTAAAAAATCAAATGTAAAAACTTAACTGTATATTCTCACATTAGAAATTTCTTTTGATTTCTCTATCCTACTACCTTTGCCATTAGGAAGAATAATGTCACATCAATGTGAGAAAAACAATTTTCCTCATTTTATTTTATATACTTTTACAGTCTTTAACTGTTGGGGGAAAAATGAAACCCACAAAAGAAATGCAAATGTAACCTATAGTCCTGGTATTACAGAAAAATTAGGTGTGAACATGGATTATTTAAGAAAGAAAGTCACTATTGTGCTATTAGTTTTACAGAGATCTAATATAAATTTGACATTCTAGCTTGACTGCATCAGACTCACCTTTGTTCTTGTGATTATATTATCCAGGGTGTTCTCCAAACAGATGTTTTTATTTCAATATTCTTCTCACTACATTTACCAATTCTCTCATTCAGTTGCAATGAATCCTTTTTGCCAACTTCTCTTTAAAAAAAAAAAAAAGAAGAACAGACCCACCTTTCTCACAGTGCAGAGTCAAAATGAAACTGGGAGGCTAAATGTTAAACTCTACATTCTCAAAATTATCTCAACATCATTGAGCTGAAATAGAAATCCACTGTAGAACAAAATCTTCAAAACAAGCAGTATTTTAAGGCAAAACTGTGAAACATTAATGCCAGGCCAACATGTTTACAAGGAGAAGATATTCTATTTTTGTCTCCAGGCTGTGTTCTCCAGTGTTGAGCAAGGATAGCCCCCTCAGGTATTGCAGCCATATTCTGATGTAAGAGCCCACTGAAGATATTTTCATTTTCAAGGCAGAATTACCCTCCTGGAGCTCCATCTCTAACACTTCTCTACTTGTCTCTCAGAAAAGTGCAAAAAAAATTTGACAAATTCTTATTTCCCATGGGATTACCTTTAGGAATGTCTTGGAGTACTGCTTGAACACGTGGGCTGATGGGGATATTACTGGTGATGAAGACACTAAACGATAACTCTAGTCCAACTATCAATAATATGGAATTAGGTCTTAATCAATGATACATGTATAAAACCCAGTGGAATTGTGTGTCGGCTAAGGGGAGTTAGAGAGGTTTGGGGAGAGGGAAAGGACATGAAACATGTAACTATGGGAAAATACTCAAAATAAAAATTAAAAATTAAAAATTTTAACAATTTTAAAAATTTTAAAAAAGGAATGTCCTGAGGTAAACTCATGCCTACATATTGTGTAATTAGAATTTTGTACCCTAGGACTCCATTTCCCAGAATCCCACTTTCATCCTCACGTTAAGTCCATAAATTTTGAAGATAGAGTTTCTGTAACCCCGCCCTCTGTGCTTTTTTTCCCTCTAAGGAGGTTGGGAAAACTTCTCTTTACTCAGGCTTCACTTTTATTCTTTTTGTTTCCTCTACTTCAAGTGATTATTAATAAATCTTATAAAATGTAATACTTGGAGTTATCTGATATTAATTTTAGTCTTACAATATGTGTGAAAAATAGATGTATATATGGGTAGTATGTATGGGAAGTAGAAAATAGTAAGTCAATAGAAAAGAATCCTCTTCTTCCTCTTCTCTCTCTCTCTTTCTTTTTCTCTTCCTCTCTCTCTCTCTCTCTCTCTCTCTCTCTCTCTCTCTCTCTTTCTTTTTCTCTTCCTCTCTCTCTCTCTCTCTCTCTCTCTCTCTTTCTCTCTGTCACACACACACACACACACACACACACACACACACACACAAAATATTGAGTTACATGTTAAAAAACAACTCTTAACTAATGTGGGGGACTGTGACCTGATCAACTTTTTAGAAATGCTTCAACCTCAAAGAATTGAGGAAGTTTGAAGTCTTAAAAAACAGAGTTAATAACAAAGAAATATGGAACTACTCAGAATTTATAAGACTATGATATGATGTAAATTAGTTTTTGTATATTTGCATTAGCTTACATATTCAAGCCCTGGCTACATTTGGAGCCAAAAGAGCTAGGTAATAGCTCCTGGGTCTGCCACTTATTATCTCTCTAATCATAAACAAGTCACGTCACCAATTTAGTACTCAGTTTTCTCAACTGTTAAAATAAAATTAGAGAATTAGATTAGATGACCTCTTAAGGTCTTGTCAGTTCTAAATCTATGAACCAAGACTAAAGACAAGTCATTTAATATCTTAGAGCCTCCCTTTCCTCATCTGGAAAAAAAGAAATATAATAATACTATATGTATTATCTACCACACAGTAAAATTATGAAGTAAGTACTTAAAGCAGAGGATACAATGTAAAATACACAGAATTTGAAATCAGAGGACTTGGTTCAAATCCTAGTCTTCCATTTCCTACCTTTATGACAAATCACAAATTTCCTGCCTTTGGGCAAATCAGCTAAACCTTTCTTTTCTTTAGTTTCTTCATCTGGTTTAGAAGCCTTTCAAAATCCCTTCCAGTTCTAAATCTAGGTGCTTTTATATGAAGAACTACAGTTAATCTTAACACAAAGTAAAATGTAAGCTTTTCTTACTGTTAATTGCTCAAATAATAGTCTGTGAATCTTACTTTCCACATCTATAAAACTGAGAAAATATTTCTATTACCTCCTCCCAGCATTGTGATGGGGAAAACACTAAAGGCAATAATTGTTTCTAGTCAGAGGATCTAAGTGAAAACCCTGTCTCTGACATTCACTATCTGTGCAAATTTGGACAAATTACTTCACTTCCATGGGTCTCAGTTTCCTCACATATAAAATGAAGCAGATTAGCCAATGCCTATTAGATGCATTCTAGTTCTAGAACTTTGATTCTATGAAATCAGGTAAAAGAATAAAATAAACTTAATCTAAGAGTTTTATAGCTATAGGGGACTTTTAGAGATTATGTACTCCAACAAAAATTGAGAAAAGCCAACTCCTTCAATGGAACAAATACTTAGCCAGGGAATAATGAAGCAGAGAAAGAAAACTATAATCAGTGGTTCCCAAACTTTTTTGGCCTACAGCCCCCTTTCCAGAAAAAATATTACTTAGCGCCCCCTGGAAATTCATTTTTAAACATTTTAATAGCAATTAATAGGAAAAATAAATGCACTTGTGGCCATCACTACTCCCCTGAATCGTACCCACCAGGGGGCGGTGGCACCCACTTTGGGAATCACTGCTATAGATCAATATAATTAATGAATGTTGACACACACATTTTAAATGAAATTCTATCAAATACACTACAGAATTTTTAAAATCTCTGATTTGAGTTAACTTTATGCCAACGATACTAGAATTATTACGGGGAAATTGGCATAAGCAATATGAAATATTAAATATAAAAACATCTAAACTTCATAATTATGTTAATTAACACAGGAAGTATAACATTTATTCTAAAAAATTTCAGAATGTAGACTAATATTTTTCAATGCTTAAAAAGTACATATTCAAAGCTAAAATTATACCCAGTAGGAAACACTAGAAGATTTCTTAGTAATTACAAGAATAAAGCAAGGATTGCCCTTCTTTCTATTGTTATTTGACATAGTTCTTGATATGCTAACAAAAGCAATGCAAAGAGAAAGAAATTAAAGGCAAAGAGGAGACAACTATCTCTGTTCACTGGTAACATAATGGTTTACTTGAAAATCCTAGAAATTTGGAAAAAGAAATTTAGACAATGTCTCCAGTAAAATAGCAGGATGCAAAATAAATTGACAAGTAGCATTTCTATAAATCAATAGAAAAACACAGGAGAAATTTTAGGAAATGAAATCTGATTTAAAATAAGTTTAAATTACATAAAATATCTTGGAGTCAGTTTACCAAGACACTCAACATTTATTTAAATACATTTTTAAAATACTCATAAAGAAAAAAAAACAACTTGACTATTGGGCAAGATGTTCAGTGCTCATAGCTGGTTCACCAATACAATATAAAAATTGATGCTATTATCTAAATCAATTTACAGATTTAATGCTTTATTAGTCAAGCTTCCAAGGGATTCCTTCATAGAGCTAAACAAAGTAATAACAAAACTGATTTGTAAGAACAGAATATTTAGAATCACAAGTCACGTTATGGAATAAAATAAGAATGAATAAAGAATAGTTCTTCTAGACTTCAAATTATACCATAAAATAGTAATAATCAAAACTATTTAGTAGTGATTAAGAAATAGAAAAACTGAGCAGTAGAATAGACTTGATAAAGAAGAATCTGAAGTAATTGAACTGGTTACTACTCAGTGTTCAGTAAACCACAAAATATAAACAACTTCTGACTGAGGAAAATTAATTTCTATTCTGTATCATCTGATTATTAAGATGTAATATTCCCTTTTCTACCCAAATTCCCACCTTTCAGTTTAGGTCATATAGAAAAACTACTCCCAGGAATTGGCAAAAGAATATGATCACATTCCAATCTTCTGGAAGCTTGGGTTGGATCTCTCTTAACCCTGTGAGCACAGAAGACAACCTGAGCTCTCATAAATTAGTCTCATATCTTTGCTTTCTAATCAAAGTTGGGAGTGACTTGGTCTACAAAGGAGAAACTAAGGCAGGGAGATCCTGATTAGAATGGTTCTTCTAGCCCATATTACTAAAAATAGCTGAATTGCATGACCAGACCATGTTGCCCAAATAAGTCCTCTCCTCCTAAATATAAGGTAATAAAGAGGAGCTAAAAAATTTTAGGCCACTCATTCATAAAATGTCCAACAATCAAGGTTTCAAAGATATACTGACAGAAGAAAGACATCTTGATTTAAGTACTCTGTGAACCTCACTCAGAGTCTTTGACCAGAGGTAGGAGAAAGGAGAGAGAGAAGGGTGTGGGTGTGTGGGTGGGTGGGGGGTGATTGTTGACCTTACTAATAAATTGATCAAATATACCCAGCACATTTTCTTTCAGAATTTCATTCATAATAGGAAAATATTCAGTATTCAATAAGAATTACAGGAAAGTTTAGAAACCAGTTTTGCAATAATTAGATTTAGAATAGTACCTTATGTGATAATGCTACAACAAATTCAAAATGGATACATTATCTGATTATTAAAGTTCATACCATTAAAAAATAGAAAAGAATCAGATCAGGCACCTTTTGCAGTTATCACTAGAAAGAGAATTCTTAACTAAACAAAAGATATAGATGATCATTTAAAAATTAATTTAAAATAAAAAATTTTTAAGCCACAGAACAAAATGAATATAACTAGGCTATGAAACTAGTTGATTGATGAAAATAAAATCTTTGAATCAAAAATGTCTGTTAAGGATCTACATACCAGAATTGCAGCATAGCATAGTAGTTAGGGAACTGACCTGAAAACCAGAAATTCCTTGGGGTTTAAGTTCTTTATCTTATATATACTGACTCTGTGACCCAAGGCAAATAATTTAATCTCAAAATATTTAATTCTCTAAGCTACACAGAAAGTTCCAGAGAAGAATTTTCTAATTGGGTACACTCTATGGCAATGTTATTACAGGTTTAGTCCCTATCTCTATGTAACATATATAAGAAACTAAATAAATGTAAAAGATTAAAAGCCATTCCTAAATGAAAGGAAGGAAATAAACACTTATTTAGTGCCCACTATATGCCAGACACAAATAGTTCTCAAAAGAAGAATAACAAACTATAAACAATCATACAAAAGATTACTCTGAATCACTTGCTTGTAAGAAAATGCAAATCCAAACAACTTTGAGTTGTTACCACACGTCTGGCAAATTGACAATGCTAACAAATAATAGGATTAGTCAATGTTAGAGGGGTTGCAGGAAGACAGACATACCAATACTGTTGGTGAAACTTTAAAGTGACCCAAGCTATCTGAAAAGCATTGTGGAATTATGCTAAGAAAATAACTATATCTATAATCTTTGACACATATATCCCAAAGAGGTTAAAAAATGAAGGAGCTACATATAATCAATAACAATAAAAATTATCAACCCTTTTTATAGTAGCAATGAAATGCAAGTAAATATCCATCAGTTGGGGAATGCTAAACAAATTATTTTATGTTAGTATAATTGACTATTACTGTACTCTGAGAAAGGATGAATATGATTAATATAGGGGAGCATAGGAAGATATAAAACTTAATTCAGAGTTAACTTAGAAGGGCTAGGGAAACAATATAAAGTATGATGTATAAAATACAAATGGAAAGAAAACAAAAAATAGAAACTGAACAATTTGTAATTATAATAACCAAACATTGTCATGAAAAAGAGGTATAGGAATACATATCCAGTTCTTGAAGAAATATGGATTTGGAACCCTGCATACAATGTCAGAATTAGATCATGATTCTGTTGAACTTTTTGTTTTTGCTTTCTATTTTTTCTTTGTTAAAAAAGATGATTTATCTATTTTGAAATGTACTTAGTGCTAAAACATAAAAGCCAACAAAATTTTTAAAAAATCATTTAATACATTTACTAAGCATTAATAATATGCAAAGAATTGTGCTTTATAAAAAGAAAAAATTGTTTTATGTATCCAGATTGAGAGAGGTCCAGAGAAGCCAAATGGCTTAATTAAAGCAGGCTAAGTAGTCAGCGGTGACATTAGAACCTAGGCTCCAAACTTTCTGTCTCAGAGGCAAATGCTTTTTCCACTCTAACACATTGAGTCTTTGTCTTTCTATGTCATTTTGCTTGACTTTCTTGAGAACCCATGTTTGTAAGAGTTCTAATTGTGTTTGCAAAAGAGTTACATTTGCTCATTTAGCCTGATAATACTGAAAGTAGTAAAAGTAGATTGAGTTGTTCTCTGCAAAGAAAGGAATCACTTAGACACTAGCTTAACTCAAACCACAACTAAATGAGTTATTTCGGCATCTTCCCAGGCTTCAGACCAACTCTTACCAGCTCCTTAAAGCAGACTTAAGGGACCTGCCTCCCATATAAAAGAGTATCATTAATAATTGTGAGCTGGCTAATGCCAACGTTTTTAGAACAGATGGAATTTTTATGAGTTTAATTATTTTAAAAACTATTTTCAAAGCCAATGATCATGTGCTTAATGTACAAGAAAAGCTTCAGGGTTGGTATTTGGAAGTTGGAAAGCAGTGTTCTCATGAAGCATCATTAAGTCAGTATCATGCACCAAGAGATTTAGCAATCCCACCTCTTTCAACCAGGGAAAGTTGGCATCTAGATTACATGATAATATATGACCTGGCAGGTTTAATACCAGTAGACCACACTTATTGCCAAGTTCTACCAAAGTTAGAAGAGCTTTAATTAGAGTGTGGATATTAGAATCAAAAACTTAAGAACTGGAAGAAACTTCACTGACTAACCCAAAAGGAGTTCTGGGTTTTGTTTTTTTAATAGCATATCTGCCAAATGGTAACAGCCTCTGTGTAAAGACTTCCCAGGAGGTGGAACCCATCATTTTCAAATGGACAATACTGAAGGTGTCGAAGGAGAGGAAATTCACCATCTCTCAATATGGACCGGTTTTTAAAAGACATTTATGAGAACTAGGCTAGGTAAGTTCAGAAAGTCACATTTCCAGAATGTCAGAAACCATATGATTTTTTTTAGCCACATCACCTCACAATCACAAAGACTTTCTCTTAGGATGAAATCATAGATACTTGAAGTATAGAAGTATTTATCTATGATATCTGTGTTACTACATACCCATAGCTACTATCATAAGAGTATTAAATATTCAACTACAAAGAACCTAGTCAATGAATGAACGAATAAGCATTTATTAAGTTTCTACTACGTTTTAGGCACTATGTTAAGTTCAAGGATACTAAAGTCTCTGTCTAATAGGGAACTACAGGCATTTGGTAACCAGAAAATTTTGGTCCAGGGCATCAGGGGTTGTGAGTGGAGACACAGGGCACTCAACTGGTATACTCTTGGTAGCATTGATGATACCATTTACTTGATTACTATTCCCAGAGTAAGAAGTGAAAGGGAGCATGAGATTGTGCTCTATGGAGGGACTAGTAAATGTCAAGTTACTGTCTTTAAAAAAAATCTCATTTTTCTTGGATCTGGATAACTGGATGTGAAGCTCAGTCTTGGATCAGCTAGATATATTAGAGAAGTGAGTTCTTACCAATCAAGACACTTAGTAGGGAAGAGGAGCAGCTAGGTAGCTCAGTGGATAAGAGCCAGGAGGTCCTGGGGTCAAATTTGGCCTCAAATACTTCCTAACTATGTGACCCTGGGCAAGTCACTTTACCCCTCTGTTGCCTACCCTTACTGCTTTCTTGCCTTGGAACCATTACATAGTATTGATTCTAAATGGAAAGTATGGATTTTTTAAAAAAACATTTAGTGGGTTTGTTTTCTGAAAATCCAGGGAATGGTATTATGGATGCAGCATCACAGGATCACTATATTTGATGGGGAGAAGAGGGTCACCATCAGGGCAGATGGTAAGGTACCCAAGTTACAGATGTTTGTTTTCTTGGAGGATCTGGGAATTTGAGTTAGAAGGGATAAGGTTAACAAATCCAATCCATTCATTTTACAGAAAACCAGAGAAGTAAAATTATTTTCCCAAGTTAAAAACAGCTCATGAGTGGCTAAAGTAGAATTAGAATTTGTATCTCCCAGTTTCAATGAATCACTTTCCAGTGTCATAAAGATATGCATAAATTTCTTAATGACTTATTCCCCTTTGAATTATTATTACAATTTTTGTGAATATACCTTCCTTCTCTTTCACTATTCAGTAACAATTAACTACATTTCCTAAAATTATCACTTATATTTCAATAATAGTTGCTGTTGATACAATATGTATTAAATCAGCCTTTATTTATTTTTTTCCTTTACTCAAAGAGATTTTATTTTCCCAATTCCACATAATAATAATTTTCAGCATATATTTTCCAAAACTATAAGATCCAAATTGTCTTCCTCCTTCCTGTCTGTCTCCCCACTCATAAATGGTAAGTAATTTAATCTGGGTATACATGTACTATCATGCAAAACATACTTTCATATTGGGCACTCTTATGAGAGAATACTCACATAAAATCAAAACCTCAAAATAAAATCACAAATAAACTAATGTGAAGGATAATATGCTCTGATCTGCATTTGACTCCAACAGTTCTCTCTCTGGAAGAGGATAGCATTCTTTGTCATAAGTTCTTCAGAATTGTCCTGGATCATTGTATTGCAGAGAGTAGCTAAGTTTTACAGTTTATCATCATCTGATATTACTTTTACTGCGTACAGTGTTCTCTCTGTTTTGCTTATTTTACTCTGCATCAGTTCATGAAGATTTTCCTAACTTTTTTTGAAATTACCATGCTTAAATCTCTTTGGAATACAGACCCATAGTAGCATTATAGTTTCAAAGAGTAAACACAGTTTTATAACCCTTTGTGCATAATTCCAAGTTGCACCCCAGAATGGTTTGATTGGTTTACAACTCCACCAATAACACATTAGTGTCTCAAATTTGCATCATCCCCTCAAACATTTATCACTTTCCTTTACTGTCAAATTGATCAATCTAATAGGTAGGAGGTGGTACCTCAGAGTTGTTTTAATTTTGTAAGATTAAAATTAATATACAATAACTCCAAGTATAATATTTTATAAGATTTTTTTAATAATCACTTGAAATAGAGGAAAAATATAGCCTGAGCAAAGAGCAGTTCTCTGGACCGTGATAGTGGGAAAAGAGAGAAACGGGGCAGAGTTACAGAAACTTTATCTACAAAACCTAAGGACAGAATGTCAGGGCGAAAGTAGGAATCCTGGGAAATGAAGGCCAGTGTACAAAATTCTAATTACACAATTTGTATCTTTCTGATCGAGAATGATTTAGAACATTTTTCATATGATTATTGATGGCTTTGATTTCTTCAACAGAAAATTGCTTTTTCATATCCTTTGACCCTTTGTCAATTGGGGAATGGCTTGTAATCTTAAAGAATTCACTTAGTTCTTTATACATTTGAGAAATTAGAACTTTATCAGAGAAATTTGCTATAAAAGTTTTTCTCAGTTTGTTGTTTCCCTTTTAATCTTGGTTACACTGGTTTTGTGTCTACAAAAACTTTTTAAGTTAATACAATCAAATTAATTCATTTTACATCTTATAATGCTCTCTATCTCTTGTTTCAGTCATAAATTCTTCCCTTCTTCATAGATCTGCCAAGTAAACTATTCAATTTTTCCGTAGTTTACTTATAGTATTACCCTTTATTTCTAAATCATATACCCATTTTGACCTTATCTTGGAGTGTGAGATATATACTTAGTTTCTGCCATACTGTTTTCCAGTTTTCCCAACAGTTTTTGTCAAATAGCGAGCTCTTATCCAAAAGCTGGGTTTTGGGTTTATCAAACACTAGGTTGCTAAGATCATTTACCTCCTGTATATTGTATATTTCATCTATTCCATTTATCCACTATTCTATTTCTTAGTTGGCCCTAGGCTTTTTTGATGATTACTGCTTTTTAGTACAGATTGAGATCTGGTATTGCTAGGTAACCATCTTTTACATTTTTTTTCATTAAATCCTTGATATTCTTGATCTTTTGTTCTTCTAGGTGAATTCTGTTATTATTTTTCTTGTTCTTTAAAATAATTTTTGGTAGTTGGATTGTTATGGTACTGAATAAATAAATTAATTTAGGTAGAATCAACATTTTCCTTATATTAGCTTGGATTTTCCATGTACAATTGATGTTTTTCCAATTATTTAGATCTGACTTTATTTGTGTGAAAAGTGTTTTGTAATTATGTTCCTATAATTCCTAGGTTTGTGTTGGCAAGTAGTTTTCCAGGTATTTATATTGTTTAGAGTGATTTTAAATCAAATTTATCTTTCTAACTCTTGCTGCTGGACTTTGTTGGTAATGTATAGAAATGCTGAATATTTGTCGGGGGGGTTACTTTATATTCTGCAACTTTGCTAAAGTTAATAATTATTTCAACCCACTTTTTCATTGATTCTCTAGGATTGTCTAAACATACCATTATATCATCTGCAAAAAGTGATAATTTCATTTCCTCAGTGCTTACTTTAATTTCTTTCCTTTTCTTCTCTTATTGCTAAGGTGAGCATTGCTGGTAGGATAAGAAATGATAATGGCCATCCTTGTTTCACCCCTGATGTTATTGGGAAGGCTTCTAACTTTTCCCCATTGTAGATGATACTTGTACGTGGTTTTAGGTAGATACTACTTATTATTTTAAGAAATAGCCCACTTATTCCTAGCTTTCTAGTATTTTTAAAAGGAATCAGTATTATATTTTGTTGAAGGCTTTTTCTTCATCTTTTGAGATCATCATGTGATTTCTGTTAGTTTGGTTATTGATATGGTTAATTATACTGATAGTTTTCCTAATATTAAACCAGTCTTCTATTCTTGGTATAAATCTCACCTGATCATAATGAATGATCCTTGCAATATATTGCTGAAGCCTTCTTCCTAGCATTTCACTTAAAAATTTTGCTTCTGTCTTCATTAATGAAATTGGCCTATAATTTTCTTTTTTCTCTTTTTGCTCTTTCTGGCTTAGGTATTAACACCATTTTTTTTCCTGAGGGAGTTCATTGTTGGCTTGCTCAATTTATTTTCTGAGAAAGGATTATTTAAGAATATTATTTCCTCTTTTGTTAATCTGGGTAATTTATATTTTGTAAATATTTATCCATTTCACTCAGATATTTTGGCATATAATTGGGCAAAATAACTCCTGGTGATTGCTTTAATATCCTCTTCATTGGTGGTGAATTCATCCTCTTCTTTTTCTTTTTTTGGTTTATTGGTTATTTGATTTTTTCTTTCCTTTTCTAAATCAAATTAACCAATGTTCTTTCTAAAAAACAAACCTTTATAAAGAAAGTGAGAAAATAAGCTCTAAATGATTACAAGTAACAAATAAAAGCAAAAATCCACAGGAGAAGACTCATTTGGGCATATCTTTCCATAATAGAGAATGACATTATAAAGAAATGATACATAGGAAAATGGAGGGAAGTATTTTGTTGCTGTGAAATTATCTGCTATGTGTACTCACTAATGATTGTTTGGATAAAAGGAGTGAACTGACTGGTCCAGATCATCAGTTCACATATCACTCCATTAGCCCCATGCTGCGTCACTCATTTTCTCAGCTGGGAAATATTTAAGACCACAGGTTGCATTTAGTTCTCTTAATTTGCTTGTTGTACAAGATCAGAAAATGTTGACATTCATTCACAGCAGTTATGAGACCTAAACAGATACAGACTTATCAGCTGGAGTGGTTAACCATTTGGGAAACCAGTTGAAGAGCAAGTAGAACTGCTTTCTTGTACCCTGTTGCTTAGCAGAAACAATTCTTTTTAAAAATACAAAAGGATTTTTACAGTGGGACTAGATATAAGTTCTGGATTTTTGCCATTGACCTTCAAAGTACATTTCTTAAAGCAGTCTCTGCGCTCCATAATTTTGGGGTCAAATCAGGATTTCCCATTTCATGGGGATGATAAGAGGAGTCAACTTTTAAAAAATAGACTAGAGATGCCTGTTCAGTGAAAAGGAATTTTTCCATGTTAAATTTAGTATTTGTATATACTAATTAATTTTCCTCCTACAGATACTTGGAGAAAAGAAAGAAATCACTATAGAAGGAATTTGTAAAAAGTAACTATTCCATTTTCCTAAGCTTAGCTTGAATTCAAATGCTTTTAAAAAATAGACTATAACCAAAAATAAAATTGAGTGATAAGTGTTTCTACAACACTATGCTCAGACTCAGCCTGCCTGGGAGCAATATTTATTATAGCATTTATTGCAGCAAATACTACATGTACAGATTTTTAAAAATGTTTTGCATAATCCGTCCTTGTTTTCTGACACTTAGAGCTTTTTTTAACTTTATTTTCATTTTTTTTGGAAATGAAATTTCCTAAATGTGGTTTTTGCATGTTAATGATAACTATCTAACCAGTGTACATATCTCTCTTTTTCCTTGCCTTACTACAACATTGAAATCATGAATACTTGAAAAAGAAGAGAGATTATTCAAAACAGTTTAAAAACCCATACATCAAACCTATGAGTAATTTTCAATGAGCTTGTGGTAAATTTTAAATTCCTCACCAGCCTCTTCCTAGGAAGACTTACATGGGATATGCCTCTTTAGAGTTGGTTTTTCTTTAAACCTGTATTCTGTCTAATGGCTCATTATATTGTTACTGGTATCTGGACATCCCTTTCAATCTTGAATACCTCCTAATGGACTGGCTCCACATACAAGTGGGTCAATCCTCTATGCTCTAACCTCTGCAAACAGTCCATTGTCTGCTGCTGCTATCTTAGGCTAACACCTGTTCTTATAGGCTCCTTGACACCTCTTATCTCCTCAATAAGACAAAGCCTACAGATTTCATTGACTCTCGCCTCAGTATTTGTTTTCATACCTTCCAAATAAGTCTTCCTTCCCAATGTTTTGCAGTATAAAGCACCTCACTTTCTCTCAATGGAGTTTGAGCATAGATACCCAAAAGATAGAACCAACTCCAAATTTCCCTTATTACAGGCTACCAGAGTATAAAGATTTTATATCCAAATGAAGCTTTAGAATAAAACATGGTGGTTGCATAGTTCCCCAAAACAAATACATGAGTTCACTCTAATGAATTTGAATTGCATTTGCATGACTTGTTTTCTCAATAAGATTGTCAACACTTTAAAGACAGACACTTTGACTTACTGTTTTTCTTTAAATATCCTCCATAATATCCAGATCTGTACCAGTCACCTTTCTGTTCTCTAGTTCTTTGTGGGATTTGGAGAGTAGATAATGCATGATAAAGCTTTCTCACACTCTCTGAAATGATCAAGAATTAGCACATCAAGTTATCAAACAATTTATAAATATTTATTCAGAATCTACTATATATTCAACACTATGTTAGATATTATGGAGTATACAGGAGCCAAAGGACATAATGTCTACCCTGTAGGAGTTTATAATTCCATTGAAGACATAATTTTAACACACATGAAATAATAGCAATTACAAGAAAACATATAATTAATTGCCAAGTTGTATGAAACAGACTGGAAATGTTGCAGGAATTCATAAGAAAAGGATGCTAATGAGGGATGGAGACTAATGAGAGAATGCTGGAAAGGAGACTGGAGCTGGATCTTGAAGTATGGTTATAAAACAGAGAGGAAAGGGAAGAGCATCACAAGCAAATGAAATAGCATAAATAAAGGCAAAGGGGAAACAATTACTAAAAATAGAAATTATGTACTGAAGAATTATGAGAAATAAAGTTGGTTGGAAGTCACAGAATCATCAAGTTTTAGAATTGTCGACTTAGAGAGAACTAAGTATGTATAACAGGCTTTGAAAACAAAGGAATAATTTCTAGTTGACTTAGTAAGAAAAGAGTGCTCAAAAATGTTTGTTTTTTTTTTCAACAGGAAGGCAACTGGATAAATGGGACACTTAAGAAAAATTAACTTGGCAGTGGAAGCCAAGATGACTTAGAGAGGGAAGAGATTGGGGTCAGTATGCTGCTGAACTAATTTAGGAATAGTGTATAAGAAGGAATATAATTTAGGAATATAAAAAAAGCCTCATTGATGGTGGTTGTAGTGAAAAAAGAGAAACTTAGAATATAAAACCTTAGGTCATATATGTGAAAAGAAAATTGACAATACTTGATGACTGAATTTAAATGAAGAATAATGAATCAAAGATGATTTTAAGTTTTAGAGACCATGGGAATGGGAAAAGAGTGATATCATTATTTTTTTAAGGAAGAAAGATATTAAATTCTATTCTAGTTATGTTGAATTTCAGTTGGCATGTTCAAGGGAAAATATTCAGTAAGCAATTGGGGATATGGAACTGGAATTTAGGTTTTTAAAAATAAATATATGGATTTAATAGGCACGTGTGTGTGTGTGCATGTGTGTGCAGGTAAGGAGTGGTAGGGAGACGGGAAAGTCAAGAAGTACCTAGAGGGAGTCAGTTTCAAGATGGATAAATATGAGTCCAAGTTAAGTCAAATCAGAGCAAAAGGAATCAACCAAATTGATTTCAAAGAACAAAAGAGAAAGCCACAACTGAAAGTCTGGAGGTTAAGATCACTGAAACCATTTGGGAAATGAAAGGTCACTGATAGGATGAATTGTCAAGAGAGGTCATTCTATGGCCAGAGTCTTTCAACAAGGCATGCCAGCATGATAGTTCCACCTAGCCTAGTGTTCATAGCTTGGTGACCCAATATCTTAGGGAGAAAAAAAAATGTGACAGAAACGGACATTAGATTTCTCAACAAGGATTTCCATGTTGTCTTTTGAAAAATTAGTTTTAATTGAATAAATTTTAAGATATTAGGAGAGTGTAGGTGGAGAAAATCTTAATTTTAACCACATACACAAACATACACATATATACATACATACATATGCATATACACACATACACACATAAGAAGGAAGCAGTATGTGTCTACTAAGAACAAGTCATGACAAACTAACCATATTTTTATGTTTGAGAGAATAACTAGGCCAGCAAATCACAGAAGCATCACAAATATAATGTATCCAGATTTTGTCATTTGGCAAGTTGAAAAAAATGTTGACCACATGACAATACAGTAAAATGGATTTACAGATAGTCAAAAGACACCATCCAAAGAGTGTTTGTTAATTTAATGATTTCTTGGTGGAGAGACTCTAGTGGTTTCTAACGAGTCCCTCTTCTTACTTTTGTCCCACTATACAGTTTAGCAATGACTTGGCTAAAGACATAGAAATTTGAGGATAAGCTAAAGCTGGGAAGGATGACTAGTAAAGTAAATGAGAGACTAAATATTCCAAATTATCTCAGCAGAGTGGAATCCTGGGCTAAAACCAACAAGGTGAAATTTAATAATGATAAATGGGGGATTGCTAGCCACCTGACATCTTTCCCATCACTTGATGCTAATTAAATTTTTATCTTTAAAAATAGTGAAGTCCCACATTTATTTTATGAAACTTTATATAAATATAGGTTGAGGGAGAGCTGGTCTTTTTGACAAACTGCTAAGCACAC
Organism: Gracilinanus agilis; assembly: GCF_016433145.1. Lineage (NCBI taxonomy): Eukaryota > Metazoa > Chordata > Mammalia > Didelphimorphia > Didelphidae > Gracilinanus > Gracilinanus agilis. The sequence continues at coordinate 514,685,655 of NC_058132.1, forward strand.
CTGACAAACGAAGGTGAATAATGAAATTAATGAATGTATAATTAAATAGGTGGACAGATAATATTAGGAAAGGAGAAATAAAAAGGTGACAATGAACTATAAAGGACAAGGGATTTTCCTGACCTTATTGCAGGACTTCACTTTAGTCAGATCTCTAAGGCATGACTTGGGCATGTGGTCCTGAGTTATCATCTCTCAATAGTAATTCAGATATAAGAGTGACATAGAAGAAACAGAAACTCTCCCAGGGACATAGACGTGGGGTGAAGCATGGTCAAAAAAGAAATGTCTGAAAATTTTCTGATCCAGCCTTGTCAACTTTCCTCCTTAAAAAAGGTCTCACATTGCATCCAGGCCCTAAACAAGGCGTTTCTCTCATTCATGCTGGTCCTCTGCCAGGTGGAGAGGAAGCTAGTTTCCTGAACAGAGGCTTGCCTACATTTTGAGTTGCTACCTACATCCTAAAAGACAGGGTGATTACTGCACTGCTAGAGTGGGAGCACTTGACACCTTCCTGACAACCAGCAGTTCTGCTCCTTTCTATTTGCCAATTTCCACAGCCCATTTCCCGACTTCTCTGTTGAGCTAATACCTGACTTAACCATAATTCATGTAGGGGGAGAGAGACAGACAGAGACAGAGACCGACAGTCAGAGAGACAGAGATGGAGAAATAGAGAGAAAGAGACAGAGACAAAGAGAAAAAGACATGCGGAGACAGACAGAGACAGATAGAGGCAGAGATGGAGAAACAGAGAGAGACAGACAGAGAGGAAGAGAGAGAGAGAGGGAAAGAGACAGAGAGGGAGAGCTGTTCGGTGAGTTCAATGTGAGCCAAACTTGTGGCAAGGAGTTTGAGAGAGGGCAGTGGCCATATCATAGGAGATAGCAGGTCCATAGTTCCCTAGATACATGTGATCTGTGTATGACATTCTAGGCATCACATTTTAAGAGGAGAATGGCCAAACTAGAGAAATAACAGAGTGAGGCAAGTAACCAGGATGCTGAAAGGTCTAAAAGTATTGTTATATCTAAAAATAAGTTTAATAACCAGTTCTGGGGGTGGGGGGTGGGGAGAAAGATGTACACACAACATGCTTTTAAGTTTAAACTGCATTATTAACTTTATCTCCATCGTGTTCTTAAGTCTAGACAATCGACAAAACAATAAACAAGTCCTGATTTATAGCACTTACTTATTTCTGAGGTAAAAATACTCATAATAAAAATGTAACAGTTGGCCCTCTCAAACCAGTTTTGAGCTGGCTCCAGCATACCTAGTCCAGAATTCATGTCACATCAAAGAACTTGAGGGGGGGAAAAAACCAATTATCGGTCTTCAAATCTTTAGAGAGGTACAAATGGAAAAGAAAATAAGGATTGATTTGAAAATATGTTCTTTTTAATAAATTGTAAGATCTCATCTCCGTCACTGTATAGTAAATGTATTTAATTTCTTGGAAATACTTTAGATGCACTTGTAGATTTGCTGAGTCTTGGCCTATTGTTCTATGTATTTGTTTTAATTTATGCATGTTGATTATGTACCTTTATGTTCTTAAAGAAGGCATTAGGCTTACACTGATGTCTCATAGTAAGTTCCTCTAGCAAGTACTCATAGACTTTTTCTTCTGATTTTTCTTGTCCCCTTTGTTTTCTATTTTAAAAAAAAAGCATAAAATTTAATTGAAAACTTGTGGTGAGATTGTAAATCTGAACAACCAAAGTCAGGAAATACCAAAATTGAACTTCTTGTTGCAATTTTGCCTCACCACATGTATGCACTTTAGTTTTATAGCCATATATATATAATCAAAATACTACTGAAGCTTTATATAACATACTAGTCCCAATTTTCTGACCCATGAGATGGAGGACATGTTCACATAAATTCTGCAAAGAGCATTCTTCTGTGGATTTACCTCAGGCAGGGAAAAAGTAGAGAGAGAGTCATAAGTCCAATTGAATAAAGTTGGTGGAGGAGGATATGAAAGAAAGACTTCTCTCCTTACCCCCTGCACTCTCCTCAGTGTTTTTTGTCTGTAAACATAGAAAGAATGGTTTTTCTAACTATGGAATTGATAAGGAAGAAATGAAGAAGAAGGGGGTTAAAATATTTTATCAATATTTATATATTATTTTATTATATTTTAGGCATTCAGATTTGGGATTTGTTGTCTTTTTTCTTTGTCTTTCTTTCTTCTTTTTGTTTTTTGACCCAGACCTATGACTCCACATTCCCACTTGGAAACTCACTCTAACAAAGTACACTGCCAATCTACCTGCAACTTATAATATTAGAGAGTTATCTGGAACACGAGGTTAAGTGGCTTACCCATGATCACAGCTGATGTGCATCAAATTCAAGAACAAGTTTTCTTCACTCTAAAATTTGCCTTCTCTATCCATTATACTACACTACCTCTTTTCCACTTAATGGGAATATTAATTATGTAATCTTTGTGTAAGAATATGTCTCTCAAGGCCCATCTATGTTTTGAGGACATGAAATAACTGCATATGAAATGGCCAGGAATTATCCCCTGAGCTTGGCATTATCTCTGTGCCTTTTCCCTGTACCCAACCACATGGAATAATGACTTCAGGTTACAAAAACTGGGGAACACCAAATTGCAGGTTTATTTGTTAATTATTGGGTAAATAAACATTACATGGTTTATAGTCCATTCTAAGGAAATTAAAATTGGGAGAGATATCAGACAAAGGAACTCAAGCCCCTAACTCCAGAAGAAAGTTTAAAGAAAAGGCTAAGGCTGAGGGTATTAAGTTGGTGTTGCTCTTCAGAGAAACTCTTAGAGAACAAATCAAGAGATCTTGAGGAAAATCTTATATACAAGCAAAAAAAAAAAACCTTTTTCTAGAAGGGCAAGAAAAAAGCTTACTTATGAGATATAAACTTAAAAAAAACCCAAACAAATATAGCAGAATCTTCTTCTTCCCTATCATGAATTTCAAGCAGGTCAGAAATTGTAAGCAAGAGTAGCCAAGCAGGATACAACAGAAATTCTGGTGTCACAGGATCCAAAATATTCATACTGAGTGCATTACTCTTGCAGTGTACCTGTTAGAAACTAGACCAAAGCTTCATTCTGGGACAACTAATCAATTCTTGATAAACTATGAAATTAAAAGACATAGAACCAACAGGAACAGCATTAAAATACTACTAGAAGATATCAAGGCTCTGAAGGATCAGAGTAGCAGATTTTACCTCCTTGTATGTGTCTGGTCCATCCTTCCACATTTGTGCCAAAGTCACGTGTTTTCCTCCAATGCATTCCTCTGTGTGTGTGGGCTATGGCCTCCCATGTTCCCTATGTGTACCTCTTCATGTGTGTTCCCTATGTGTAGCCATTCTCCTCACTGAAGATTTGTGTATTTGTGGGCACTTCCCTTCTCTCTCCCCAAGTTTATGGGGAGAAAGGTTTTGTTGCTGTTTTTCTTACTATGCCATTTCATTAAATGCATTTACTTTGAGCTAATTATATCCTCTGACTATTAAAGATGAATGTATTGGTGGAAACTTGTGAGCTATGGTTTTAGGAAATAGAGATCCACAGAACACCTTGAATCTGGGGTAGAAGTTCTATAAGAAACCCACCCCATTAGTTAAGAGCTACCCTTAGGCATTATATTTGAAATCTAATAATGGGCATCTCTTTTGGTCACATACCAGATGTGCCTACTTGGCAGACTGCAAGACAATAGGAAACCTCTTTTTGATATTATTTTTATAGTAACTGCCACTTCTCATTATAACATTTTGTTTTTAATAACACATCAATTTTGATCAGAACTCTAATTCTAGAATGTCCTCTGAATTCTGAATCTGGTAAAATAATTATGCTATCAAGGTCATTTTATGTGAGATTCCTAGAAATTACTTCTGCTACTCTGTATGCATTTAAGCTATACTCACATGATGTCCACATATTCAGACAGTGAGAAATGCCACCAAAGATTCAGGTGTTTTAACTACACACTGTCAAAAACTTAGGAATTCTAAAACACACATATCATTTCCTTCACCAAAGAAAGAAATTTGAAGGATTAAGCTTGGGTGATTCATCATGGAGAAAATGGTATGCATCGTAGTATGTAAACAGAAGTACTGTGCCAACTGAGCATCTGCCTTGGCATATCCTAGAGAGCTGAGAAGACTTTGAGTATGAGCTTTAAGATAGACTATGGGTCCATTGTCTAAGGACCAGTCATGCTAGGTAAAGAAAATTTCATCACTAAATTGACCAGAGTAATGAATTGTTTAGCCACTGCAGCATCCCAAGATTACCTACTATGTTATGGAGAAAATATATTGTTAGAAGAAGCTGGTTAAATTACTGATAAGTTGGTAGATCCTTAAACTATTGAAAGAACTAGAATTATTTACCTGGAAATCACTTTAAATTTAATACATGCATATATACCTCTAATATTTATCTATATATTATATATACATTATATACATATATTTATTTATATTATATTTTATATACTATATTATATATCATAATATATTATAATATATATTATATATATTTGCTTTATATATATATATATAACAAAAAAGCAATTTCCAGATAAATCATAAGTAATCACTTTAATAGTTCAAAAAGAGATCAATAGATAGATAATACCTTTATTATCTTGAACTATTGAAAAGACTATATATAATTTACCTGGAAATACACAAATATACGTGTGTGTGAATATGTATATGTCTCACACAAACATACACATATTCTTCTGGAATATGTGTATGTACATAAGATACATACATACAAAATATTTTTCTTGAAGGACTGTCAGAGAACATGACAAATAGAGTAACATACAGATATCAACATATATACACGTGAGTCCCATATTTATTTATAGATGTGTGGAGACAGAAACAGAGAGAGAGAGAGAGAGAGAGAAAGAGAGAGAGACAGACAGACAGAGACAGACAGAGAGAGAGAGAGAGAGAGAGAGAGACAGAGAGACAGAGAAACAGAGACAGAGAGTCAGAGAGAGAGAAATTGCATTTACTCATCTGTTTGTGGTCTTCCCTTCCAATATAATATGAGCTCCTTGAATGCAAGTACCATTTCCTTTCTGTTTTTTCTAGTCTCAGTATGGTGCATAGTTCCTGGTCCATAAGATGATTATACTAAATACTAGTGGAATCAATCAGTCACTAAATCATGAGTATCTTCTATATGTTAGGCACTGTGCAAAGCACAGGCAATAGAAAGAAAGGCAAAATATAAAAATAGCTCCTGCCCTCAAGAAGCTTATACAATGGATGGATGGATGGATGGATGGATGGATGGATGGATGGATGGACATTGAATTATTCACTTCCCATGCATGTTTGATGATCTACATACTCAGAAAAGAGATTTGTGATAAAGATCTTGATAATACTTTGATAAAATAAAGATAAGGCACATTTTGTCCTTATTCACTCCAATTTCCTTGCTATAGTCATGAAGAGGGACAAGTAAAGAAATAAAATTGAGTTTTCAACTGATTTTTGTTGCATCCTTATTTCTTTTCATTTTTCAATTATTAGTCTGTGTGTATATGTGGGTGCATCTGAGTTTTCTAAGTAAAATCTCTTCAAATAAAACACTATCTCGTGTTGTTTTTTTTTTCTTTCAAAAACCAGATACTAAAATTTACTTAATGAGGAAAAATCCTAGGTAGGAACTAAAACATTATAAGTATTTATGTTAGAGCTAAAAATCCAAATATTTCAAACAAAAAAAATCCCTTTATTAAAAGGGAATCTTAAGCTTACCGAATAAAACCATGAGGTTGAAGACATCAAACTTTAAAAGTTTGAGTGAAGCCAGCTTCACCTGAGGCAATGTAATATCTATACTGGGTGATCTAGTCACCCCAAACAAGCTGGAAATAAAAGTCAGTTTTGAAACTGGTAGCAAGGGACTTTCTCAAGAGATCAACTGCTATCAGTGACTAGTGTTAGAACTGAAAGTATTAGGGGAAACTGTGACCTTTAGCCTCTCCAGGTAATTCAGTTCAATCTCTTTTTAAAGAACCTATTTGGAATAGACATTCCCATGAAAATAAAAGGTAGGAGCCTCTCTCTCCTAGAAGTATTGGATACAGATAACCAAAGTGATACCTCCTGAAATTATTTTTCCTTCTACTTATTTTGTAACCAATATCCTTTTGCTTAACTAGATGGATAATCTAGTACTTTTAAAATTCCTAAGCATTGTCTGCACTGGCTAAGAAACCCAACACCCATGGAAAGGCTTCAGGAAGTCTTAAGAAGGAACCAAGTATGTTTTGTAAACAGACAGCCCACATTAGATAGTCTACAGATACACATAAGCTGTGGTTTGTTGTGTTTGCAAATGGCCCTGAGGATTTGGGCCAGGATTTTTACTTGAGCCCAATTTAGACCAAATTGTTGTAGGACTGACAGTAATCACAGCATTACCTTCCTTTTCAAAGAGATAAGCTCTATAAAAATAGTACTTTATCTTCCTATACCCACTGAAGAATAATGCTGTCCCACTTTGAAAGGTAAAATAGCATACTTTGGGGTTAGAAATAGAGATATCCTGATGGACAAGGCCTAAAATAGCTAGTCATGTTGGGCAGCTCCCAGTATTTATTCTTGGGAAGCTTTGGGTTATTTACATAGTCTTAAAATACTCTGAGGAATACTTAGAACGGTTTTCATGACAGTCACCATCCAAAGGAATTTTTTTTTCCTGGAAGGACTTTCAAAGAATGTGACATATAAAGTAGCTTATATACATAACAAGCCCCTGAAATCCTTGGCAAATTTGAAATCTATAGGTCAGCCTTGGTGATAATCACATCTCCATGCTCCATCAAAACAAGACTGACAATTAATGTTTGGCTTATTTCTCATCACTTCTCTTCAGTTCTCTGTATTTTGATGCCATTAGGACTTTGTAAAAATTATATCATAATAGAACTGAAAAGGGTGACAAAAAAGAATTGAGTGTGCTGTACTGGTATGAAGGTAGGATATAGAATCTAAAGTCTTGGGTCCAAATGCCCCTTTTTCTCCTTTCTATCTGTATGATCATGAGTAATTTACTTAATCTCTCTAGACTGAATTTCCTTTTCCCTAAAATGATGGAGTTGGACCAAGTGGTCTCTCAGGTCCTCTCCAGCTCTCAATTCATTCAATTCATCCTCCTTTGAAGTCCATATTATGAATTATAAATAATATTACTTCAGAAAAAGGAAATATATATGTGTTTGTGTGTACATTAGCAGCCAAAGATTGTATTGTATCTAAATGTAATTCAATGATACAGATGAAGATGAAATTCAGCTTTGTGGGAAGACAAGCCATTAATCTCATGCACCAACCCACCCTTATACTTTCCCTATATGATTACAGTTAGGCTTATAAAACAAAAGACAGGGAGAGAGATCTTTGCTTGGGGTATGAAATAGATAAGAAAGGTTAATAATATGAATCCTAGAAACAGGAAGAGAAAGGGATAGCATTTCAAGCATCAAGAGCTTTTTTGCAAGTAGAAAAAAAAAATCTGAATCAGGTCATTTTACTCTGAGGGCAACTTTTCCCTTAGCTAGAACAAAGCCTTCAGCCAAAACATTGATTCTGTCCCCAGAAGTTTTTCATCATTGCTCCCTTACTGATTTTTCAGTGACTGCTGGATAGAATGGGCTGAAATTATATGGCAATCACCTTAATATGGAACGAACTGCTTGATGCACCCAACAGAGGTTTATTCCTAGCAAAGTTTCTCTGATCAATTCAAGCACACCTTGGAGGGGCTGCAAGGAGGCATCTTTGTCTAAACAGAAGTCTGATAGGACTAAGTCAGAAGGAGGGCTTGGAGTTGATTCCTTTATCATGTTGTTTTGGAGAAATACTACAGAAAAGTCAGAAAGTCCTGAATTGGAATTTAAAAAAAAGGCATATATCAATTGTTCAATGATGTACTCTGAAAGTTTAAAAGGATAAAACTATCTAGTGACTCTTAGAGAAAATAGCCTGCCAGCAGCTATGCCTGTTCATTTCTGATGTCATTAATTTATTTGTTGTGTACTTTGGGTTATGTCATAATGTAAGACTTTTATTCTATTTTGTCAAAAGGAATACTGCTGGTAAAGGCCATCATTTAAATCCTGACTGACACTTACCAGCTGTGTGACCATGGGCATGTCGTTCAAACATTCTGTGCCTCAGGTTTTTCATCAGTAAAATGGGGATAACATACTTGTCATGCCTATCTCACAGTGAGGAAAACATTTTTAAACTTTAAAGGATCAAAGAAATATGAGTCAGAATTATGTCTCAGAGGATTTGAGGAGCTTTGACTAATATATGTAAAGCATTCTTTTGGAGGGAACAGAGAATGACTCATTATCTACTATAAAGCTTTGACCACATGGTCGACCATCAGAAACTATGATTCAATCACCACCACGATGATTATGAGGAATGCAATGATACCTGGAAGGAATATGGACGAGGTGCCAGGCAAGGTATTCAGCTAACATCTATCCCATGACCTTATTATTCTGTTTGGATCAGCTTTCTCCAACACTGAAAAGTAGAAACAGACTTTCTCTGTGAGTTTGGGCTTCAACTTTTTCCTAATGATTTTCAAAATGTTTCTGAGCAAATTTGAAACCTAAGATTCTCCCTCCTCATTTATAAATATCATCTCGTGTCTACATATACCAAAACAGATTTGATGGATGTGTGCATGTGTTTGCCCAGGGAGAGAGGCAAAGGAGAGAAGGGTAGAGAGGTGGAATTCAAACCAACCCTGGTTTATTTTTCATTACATTTTGTCCCATAAGCATTTTGATTTTTTTTTTAATTTGATGAGTTGTTTTGACATTGCATAGACGCAGTAGTAAACAACCTAGAGCAGCTTTACTCGGAATTCTCAAAGCAGTCTTATCCCTGCCCCAAATGGGGGACCCCTTCAGGTCTATAACATCAAAACTATTTTCATAATAATACTAAAATGCTTTCATTATTTCCCATCTAAAAAATGTTAACAAAAATAACCCATATAAATAAAAGTTTTTAGGTGAGGGGGAGGGAGGGAATCTTTAGTCATTTTTAAGAGTATAAAAGGGTCCTGAGAACAAAAGGTTTGAAAACTTCTGGCCTAGAGTAATCAATCCACAAACTATTATGAAACATCTGCCTTACGTCAGGCAATGTACTGGATATCTTGGATAGAAACATGAAAAATGAAATAGCCCCTGTTCTCAGGGAACATATATTCTATTCAGGGAGTTAACATGGGTGTGTATATATGCATATGCACACCTATACATATATGTGTGTACATGTATATAAACATAAACACATATATATGTTTGCATTTATGTAATGTATATACAAAAGGAAGCCAGTAATTTGCCCAGCAGATACTAGCAGCTGAGAGGAGCAGGAAAGGACCTTTGAGCCTTTCCTGAAGCTCAAAAGCATTTGAGACAAGCTTTGAATGAACTAAAAATTCAAAGAGGCAGAGATGTCTGCCAACTTTTTGACTTGCCTTAGTGATAATGTGATCCTTCAAAAGGAGGAGGAAACAACAACCCAAGATGTCTAATTTTTTTTTCAGCTGACTTAATATGTGTGGTGGAGCCAGGAGAAACCTTCTTAAAAATTTAGGGGAAAAAATCAATTGTATTTTTGGAATGAATTTGCATATATGTAATTTGAGTATCCTTTGTAGGATGCACATTTTATAAAATGGTTATACCCTGTGTTAAATAGTTAAACATACATGCACTTGTACACACAGATGTATATATACAGATATGATAGGGTAAATTAAGACAATTTAAAACACCATTTAAGATATGAAAGGAAATTCTTTTACTTGAGATAGTTCAAATGGTTTTTTAGAAATGACTCAGAATTGCCTGCTTCTTTCCCTTATTTAACTTTGCAAAGAAAATCACAATTTGAGAAAGCAATAGATGTTATATATGAGTTCTTACTTTCTCTAAACTATAAATATGTTGTCAAAAATATAGGCTATAAAACACAAAACACTTCCCTTATTCTACATCAATAGCATTCGAATACTCTTATTATTAACCCCATCAGAAAAACTTTGAAGGCATGATATTTACTTTTTAAAAAATATAAATTATTATTACATATATATATATATATAACATACTATTAAAATAATTATGTACAACATAAAGCTTCCAGGAAAAATTTAAATGGCAAAACAGATGGGTGAAGGATGAAATAACATTTGATGATGGAATGAGAAGAGATTCACTAGAGTTACCTGAGTTAATTGACCAGCACATTATGAAAAATCACATTGTTGCTGTATGGAGAATGGATTAGAGAGAGCAAACAAAAACTTGAGGAATGCAAACCAATTAGGAAATGTTTGCAATAATCCAGGAGAAAGGTAATGAGGTTCTGAACTAGGGTTGTGGCTTTATGCATAGAGAGAAGACAGAGGTGAGGGAGAGAGAGGTGGGGAAAACACCAGAGTCCAGAGCTTTGGTGACTACAAAGATAAGAGTTACCCAGTCTAGAGTAATATGGGTGTTTGGAAACATCCCTATATTTTAGGGGAAAGATCACATAAAGAATTCTGCTATATACATTGTACCTTAACCTTGCATCTTCATCCTATTGATTTTACTTTATCCTTCTCCTTTTGAAAAGTAGCAAAGAAGTCTTTAACCAGACTCTATTGAAGGTCAAAACCTGTCTATTGGAGGTCACCTACTTCAGCTATGAAGTGGTCTGGAAAGATAAGGAAAGGAAATGCTGAGGCATAGGAATTTTCCCAATGTGTACTTGCGCAGCTGCCATTGTGGATTTCTAGGGGGCAGTTAAGTTAGAACTCCTCTCAGAGATTTACATTTAGCTCAGAAGGAGGAATGTTTGGAGTTGTCTTAGCAAAGATTGGTGAACAGATAACAGGAGTTCAGGGGATGAATGGATGTGGTTTTTTTGAAGATACCTACCCATAATTTACTGTCATCAGGAATTTGAAATGTAACCCTCCCCCATTGTTTGATCATACATCCTTGGATCATGCCATGGCTCTCACTCTGGATCTCACTGTTCTTTATCATGGCATAGTTTTCTAGATATATAAATACTTTTTATATTTTATTTATATTTATTATTTTATATTATATATTATTTTATACATAATATGTATATTATATATAATGTGGCAATGTTATATATTATTTTATTTATTATATTCATATAATTTATTTATATTTATATTATTATAACAGTAGATAGAGAGCTGGACTCAAGTTCAAGAAGATGTAGGTGCTAGTCCATTTCTATCTCCATATACATACATCACCATGTGACCCTAGGCAAGTCTCTTAACCTCTTCGTATTCTAGTAAATTTTCTGAGATTATAAATTGCATAGTAGTTATCGTTGGTAAAGGTGCATTGGTAGGTACATTGATAAAGAGTTTCCTCACTGGGAATTCCAAATGGAGAAACAGATCTAGTCTAAAAAATTAAAAAATGGAAGCCTATACCTAGGGAACAGCAACTACAACAATCTATTCCAAAGAAGTCTAAGACCAGTGTTGGTGAACCACTGGCACACATGCTAGAGTAGGCTGCTACCCTCCCCCTCTCTGCATGCCTGAGTATATTTCTCACATCACCTTCTCCTCTACCCAGCAGCCCAGTGGGAACTCCTCCTTCCTCTCCTATCTGAGGGTAAGGGGGCAGCTCACATGTGGTGTGAGGATCTCATTTTGGGCACTCAGTGTCTAAAAGGTTCACCATCACTAGTCTAGACCAATGAATCAAAGTACGACCAAAGCTTACTACTATTTTGGGAAAAGGCACCCTCAAAATAATATCCAGTCATAAGTGAAAGAGATTTCACAATGAGGTCTGCCTATACTGGCATTTGGTAACACACTTTCCTTCATTGTCAGATGTCCAGGCAACATGCAACAACATGCAATATAAGCTCAGATACCTTGCTATATCAGTTCTAAAGAGGCTTCACCATGAATTTCAGTGAGTAGGGAAAGGGTGAGGTATATTAAAGGGTGAAGGCCTGAGCACAGAGGGTCAGGGGACCCAGTTTCACCCAGTAGGTAGAGGAAATATGTCCTTAAACAATGCAATTTTGTCTTACTTAATCCATCTGTCCTGGTATAAAGCCTGTACTAGTATCTTATATATTTCTAAGCCCCAGGTCTTCTTACAATAGGATATATTGTGCTATGAATGAGGTGAGCTTAATATTACAAGTAATAACTAATATTTATACACTTGCCCTAAAATGTGAGATTCTTGAAGGCAAAGACCAATATTTCTGCCTTCCTTTGCATTTCCCACAGTTTTACGTAATGCCTGGAAAATAAAAGGTGTTGTATAATTATTTATTGACAACTTTAATTTAAACAAAGTACTTGCCATACACTTTCTAATCTGATTCTCATACCAACTCTGAAGCATAAGTGTTATTATTATCCACCTTTTTGTAGATGATGAAACAGGCTGAATGAGGTTTAGTGACTTGGACAGTGCCACCCAGATAGCAAGAATTTAAGGTGGAATTTGATCTCAAGTCTTCCATATTTCATGTTTAGGACTCTATGCACTTTATCCCCTAATTCCCATTTATAGAGTATCTTAAGGTTCCCATTGTGACTTCATCATAACCAAATTGTGGTGAGAGATAAGCAATAAAAGTTTTATCATACCCATTGGACAGATCAGGAAACTGAGACTCAGAGAAGACAAGTCAATGGCTACATAACTAGAAAATGAAGGAACTAGAATTTGACCTCAGGTTTCCTGACCACAATTATAGCTCTTTTTCCACCAAACAGTGTTGTCTGAACCATAACATAAATGGGGCTACTGAGGCATAGATGGATAGGCTCAATGACAAGAAAAGTTGGGAAGCTCCCCAAAATTCTTAAGGCAAACAGATTTCAAATAAAACTTCCAGAAGTAATTGGCATAGTAAGTCTGGATATGCGAGATAGAGAATTTCCTACTTTCTTTGAAAACACTGAAAATGTTTTAGGTTATCTTAAAATTATGTATTTTCCAGAAAGAATAAATAAAAGTCCTTCAATTTTTGTACAGTTTATACTTTTGAGCATTATCATATTCTTTCTTAACCTGAATTGCACCCTTTTGAAGGCAAAACACCAAAAAAATTCATTTTTATTTGTTTCCGAGGTTTTTTTTTTTAACATTTTAGTTACAATAGCTTGAAAGGGTGGCCAGGCTGATAAGAAGGGGAAAAGAAAAAAAAAAGCTACTAAAAGAAAAACCTTGAGCCAGATAGGAAAATAGCCCAATGGGGAATTTTAGTCCTAGTGAATATTAAAAACGGTGAAAATAAAGATCTGTATCTAAAAGTTTTTCTATACTATTTTGAATAGGAGCACAATAATTCTGGATTGATTATTCTTTTTTGTTTTATTATTCTTTAAATAAAAATAAGAGTTTAGCCTTCTCTCTGAGTAAAACACATTGTCTTCTTACCTGTGAAGCTTCTTTATTTCCACTACCAACCCTTTACTCTCTCCACAAGAGTTGTAAAAATGGAGAAAGCACTGAATATATAGGTAAATGCCTTGGGTTTAAATTTTGACTCTACCATTTACATTTAAAAAAATACTCTTACCTTCCCTCTTAGTATAAGTTCTGAAACATAAAAGCAGCAAGGGGTAGGCAATCAGAATTAAGTGATTTGCCAAGGATCACACAGCTAAAAAGTGTCTGAAGTCAGATTTGAACCCCAAACTTCCTGTCTCCAAGCCTGGCACTCTATCCATTGTACTCCCTAGCAGTCCCTTTGCCATTTACTCTTTAAAAAAAACCCCACTTACTTTTCATCTTAGTATTGGTTCTAAGGCAGAAGAAACATAAAGGGTAGGGAATGGGAGTTAAGTGACTTGCCCAGGGTCACACAAAGTATCTAAGTTCAGATTTAAACTCAAGTCCTCTAGTTGCTAGGTCTGGCTCTCAATCCACTGTGCCACCTAGTTGCCCCTCCATTTACTCTTTATGTGACTTGTAACAAATCACATGAACTTTCTGAATATTAGTTTCCTTGTCTATAAAATTAAGGGTGCTAGATGAGATGACACATAAGTTCTTTTCACTTCTGAACATATTCTATTGACTAGCAACTGTCATAAGTCCCTACCAGTTCCTGGTAACTTGAACCATGGAAATATTTGGCACCATGTCTCCCTGACCTCACACAGATCTTCAAAGGCAAATATTGACCTATCAAGGATCTTCTCCTCCTTTTGGGATACGAAAGAGAAGATCCATCTTCCCTGGACCATAGCCCAAGACACTGAGTAATAGGAAGTAGAACACAGAGGCAGGCTTGGAAAAGGAATTTGGGGAGGACAGAGTTCCATAGTTTAAAGGAACCAAACATGCTAACCCTAGCACTTTATTACTCAGACATACAGTTATGCATATGGCTCTCCGGTAGTTTAGAAAGTAGTCATATTCTAGTACCAACATAGAAGGATATTTTATGCTCAGTTTTAAAGTTGACTACCCACTGCTGGCAATACCTAGAAAAGTGTCCGTCATATAGTGGATGCTTAATTAAATTATTTTTGAATGAATATATAAAAAATATTATTGAAGCATTGCTGCATATGTGGGTTATGGATGCAGGGTGTTTACAACTGCTTCTGTAGTAGTTCAGAAATCAGCAGCAGCTGTGATGACCTATTTCCCTGTTGCTAAATCTTCTTTCACTCCAGAGCAAAGCACGTGTAAAGAAGGAATACTCATCATTTGATAACATTAATGATTGCTTCCCTTTTCCTTAAAAAGATATAAAGTATAAGTGGGTCTATGGGTATTTAAAAAGGACTAGCCCAACTATCAATAATATGGAATTAGGTCTTAATCAATGATACATGTAAAACCCAGTGGAATTGTGTGTTGGATAAGGGGGCTTAGGTGGGTTTGGAGAGAGGGAAAGAACATGAAACATGTAACTCTGGGAAAATACTCAAAATAAAAATGTAATTTAAAAAACAAGAAAAGATTGCATGAGGGAAGAAAAAGACTTCTATGTGCTCTCAAAACTTGAGCCTGCTTTCCTTTAGAATATGGTATGTACTTGTGGAAGAGTGTACCCCAAGGCTTGAAGAATGGAAGGGGTGATTTTGTAAGCATTGTTCTTAATAACTTTAATAAATACTATCTTGCAAACAAACAAACAAACAAACAAACAAACAAATAAGTAAATAAATAAATAAATAAGTGAGTGAGTGAGAGAGCGAGCGAGTGAGTGAGTGAGTGAGTGAGCGGGCTAATAAATATATAAATGAAAAGGACTCACACCCTTGGTGTGAGAGCTTGCTAAACTCTTTCAGATCTACTCATTTACCTTTGGTGTCTACCTAGTACTCAACTCTCACTTCTGGCTCCAAGGAGCTGTAGTATGCATAATAGGCACATCCCCCAAAACCATCTCAGCAGATGGGTTAAATCGAATTGATGAGCCACAGACCTATCAGTAAGTTTTGGGTGGTGTCTATCCCCAAGGACATTAAGACTCCCTTTGGTGAAATGGGCAGGCAAAAATAATTTGTTCCAACATCCATGAAGGTGACTGAAGCAGGAACTATGGAGCACTTAAAGCTTGGTCAGACATCAAAGACACCAAAGTCGCCCACTGCATCCTGGGCACCAGGATTCTGATTTTTGTCACCAGTTGTCCTGACTTGCATCTTGTAACTGGACTTAAATGGCTCTGGAAGAGAAAATGATACTCATAACTTTGTACGAGTCTGCCTTGTGTAAATCCAATTTATGCACAATTCATCATCACCCCATGATGTCATTGGTTTTCTTCAGTATCGGATAAAATATTCTGTTCTTCACCTAAGTTATCACACCCCACAGTTACAAAATGACCAAAGGACCTCTTCTTGTCTCCAGAAAGTGGATGGTACAAAGAAACTTGAGTTTGCACTTTGTTCAAGAACTTTTTTTTTAAAATGTACAGTAAGTAAACAGTTTCTTTGAACAGATGTTGGCCAAAAAGTCCAAGGACTTAAGAAGGAAGTGTTTGAACAACTATAGCAACAGAACCAAAAAAAAGGTATTAATAAGTAATAAACTTCATTAGTGGAACCATTGATGTGTGTTTGATAAGGCAGATAAGGAAGCGGAGAGTTAAAAAGAGATGCTACTTACAAAAATTCATTTGAGCCCAGAGATGAGTAGAGAAGTGATATGTTATAATAGATAGAGAGCATTGGACTTGAATTCCAGTGGGTTGATCTCAAGTATTGGGTCTCTTGAACTAGTTATACAGATAAATTTGAGCAGATCATTTAATATCTCTCAGTGAAAGATATGCTTGGCAAAACTTAAAATGTCAAATGTAAGCTTTTGTTGCTAAAGTTCTATGTGGAATAATTAAGGTATCCAATTAAAATTATCTCACTAAATTAGGTAAAAAGCAAATTAGCATTTTTCAGTTATAAAAACTGTCACAAAGCACCTGAACAGGACATATGCCACAATTCAATTGTATAGAAATCTGGTAAGCATTCTTAACATTTTGAAAAACATTGTATTAGGTGTTACAAAGACAAAAAAAAATCCTTACTCTCATGGACTTATATTTAATGAGGAATGTACATGAGTAAGGCAATTTCAATCAATATCTTCCAGAAGCCTGCCAGCAGCTCCCGATATCCTCGGCAAATATCAATCAATAAACATTTACTAAGTACCTACTATGTGCCAGGCACTGTGTGAATGCTCGGTATAAAAAAATAGAGGCAAAAATTAATCTGGGCCCTCAAAGACCATCAAAAGCACAAAGGAAAATGAAAGTAGGTCAAAGAATCAATAAAATCTAAGTTATAAATAGCCATATGGAAAAAAAAAGCTCTGAATCACTAATTCTTAGAGGAATGAAAATCAAAGCAACTCTGTGCTTGAACCTCACACGCATGAGATTGTAAAAATTATTTTAAAAGGGAAATGACATATACTGGAAAGGCTCTGAGAAAGTAAGTATAGGAATCAATTTTTTTCTAAAGCTTTGAAATCCCCCAGGCAATCTAGAAATCTGGAATTATGCCCTAAATATTAGTAAAATGTGTAACTCCTTTGACCTCTCATAACAATTCTAGGTTATGTCCTCAAAGAGATCAAAGAAAGGAGGGAAAAAAACCAAATGAACAAAAATACAGCATTTCTTTTTGTGTTAAGAAAGAACTGGAAATTAAGGGGATGCCTGTCAATTGTGAAATGACTAAGCTAATTGTGGTATGTGAGTGTAATAAATGGTATATTGTACAGCAGAAAGGTTGAAAGATATGATTTTCAGAGAAACATAGGAAGACTTCTATAAACTGGTGCAGAGTGAAGTGATTAGAATCAGGAAAATGATTTGTACCATAATAACAATGTTGTGAAGACAAAATATTTAAGAGCTCTAATCAATGCAATGCCCAGCCACAATTCTAGAGGACTAAAGATAAGGAATGCTCCCAATTTCCTGCCAGAAAGGTGATAATTTCAAGTTGCAAAATGAGACATTTTATAAACATGACCAATACAGAAAATTATTGTTTTGCTTGACTGCGTATTTGTTACAAGTGTTGTGATTTTCTTTTCTTTTCTTCCCCATTATAACAAGTAGAGAGGAGGTAAAAGTTAAGGAAAATAGACTTTAAGTTTATCCATTAAAATTTTACAAAGATAAAGAAAAAATACTTCTAGAGGAATTGTCTTTGGATTTAAACCCCATTGAGTAAATATCACAAAGTCAATTCAAGGATAAAGTTTGAAAAACTTAATTGAGATAAAGTAACCCCCAAACCAGGTTTAATCTCCAAACCAGATTTATTCAGAAGACCATGCTAAGTAAAGAATATCTATTAGATTAAATTATAGCATCTCTTTGAGTATTATTTAAAAACTCGTGATGAATAACTGAAAGGGTAAAGTCATATTTTAAATATTCTTTTTGGTGATCTCTAATTATATAGAGGAACAAAGCATTTCATCAAAATGACATCCTGTCCTGGATGTCAAACATCCTGTTCCACCCCAGCCTAGAATATTATATAATTAATACCTGTGACCTCCACTTTTGTGAGTATCATTATTTCCATTTTACTTATACAGAATTGCTATGTAGGAACATGTTGGCACCTACCTACCTACCTACCAACCTCAGACTAACAACCAAGTCAAGGAGGAAGAGTGTTTGCTGAAGGTCACTGAAAATAACAGTTCCAGAGATGAGAAAAGAGTCCAGGATTTCTATATAATTCATGTATTTCTGACCATTTGGTTACATAATATAATCAAATTTAAAATATCCCATTGTGCTCTTTTAAAGGTTGAGATCATCTAATTATCTATTCAAATACCTCTGGAGTCAAAACATGTAAGTACTCAGCAACTCAAAAAGTTAAATGGGAAAAATAAAATTAGTAAGCTTAAAATTGACCATTGTTGTATATATGCATATGTATGATCAAAATGCTATAGGAACTAAAGAGAAAATATATATATATATATATATATACTTATAAAAAAGAAATGTATCCGAGGCATTTCATTGAAGGAAAGGTTTTCATATTACATTATGATTCATGGAGTCAAATGATTTTTTTGTAACCAATCTACAATGGACACAATGAGACTGTGTATTCTCTATACTCTGAACCAGTTGTATAGCTAAAAAAAAATGTGATATGCTGAAGAAAATTATCCACAAAAGTCAGTTTATTTCCTTTTTGTGTTTTTATCAAGGATATCCTTGTGTAGCCCTTTTGAAAGGATTTAGTGAGGATGATTAATAATATCACCCAATTCATCATAATTATTGTTTATGCTTCCTCAGAGAACACTTTAGGATCCAAAATGTTGGAGTCCAAATATAGTATATCTACTGTCATCTGAATAAAAAAAAATCAAACAAAATTCTGGAAAATCTGTTCCATTTCATATTTATTTGTTGTCCTCCTTTTAGTTTTTTCTATCTAAATCTCTCCTATTACCTAATTTTGTTTCACCGTAAAGTTTTCTGCAGATTCAATTTATTTTCTTCTAGTACAGTTAATGTTTTACAAATGAGCTTATAGTCTAAGTCAGTATTGTCTTTCTCTTTCCTGTCTCTTCACTTGACAAGGAAATCATGTCTACTTATTGGAAATGTTCTGAGTTTTCTAATTATTATTACTATTTTACATTTTCTCTAAGGAATGGCTATAATGAGAATAATGACTTTAATATATTTTTCCATTTTCTAGGGGAAAAACTTTAGATTGGAAAGTAACTTTTGTAATTGTAAGCAATATCTTATAATCTTTATAATTTTTAACTTGATATTGATTATGATCTTTGTGAAAACAAACCAATGATAAGACTATATATTTCTTGGTGGTTAAGACATAAACAATAACTTATGGGGGGGATGTATTGGGTTGTTGAGGGGACAAACTAACATGCTTAGTGCTTACCATATTCAAAACTTTTGGAATTTCTTCTTGAACAATGTATTTATGGCATAAGTTAGGTTTCTTATTCTCATCTAAAATTCAATTAAAACATTTATTAAATACCTATTATAAGCATCAAAGAAAAATGTGAATTAGTTTCAGATTCAGAAAGGAATCTTGGAAGAGGTCAAGAGGAATTTTAAAATTCTTTAAAGTTCAATGAAGAAAATAATTTCTTAAAAATTAGTATTGGCAAGTGGAAGCTAGTGACTCTGGGAGACAACAAGAAATAACAAAATAATATGAAAAGGATGAAAAATAGGAGAAAATATAAATATCTACTATAAAGAAAGATAAAACATATTTATAGTAGCTATTATAAGCCATGCACTGTGCTAAATGCTTTTTACAAGTATTATATTACTTAAGCCTCACAAAAACCCCTTTGAGGTGGGTGCCATTATTATTCCTATTTTACATTTGAAGAAACTGAGGTAAATAGAGGTTAAGTAACTCAATTATTGTGTCTAAGGTCAGGTTTGAACTCAGATCTTCCTGTCTCTAGATATGATGTTCTATATATTGCATCCCCCGCTGCCTTACTCTAGTAGGTAAATGACATGAAAAGATACAAACGGGACAATTCCTATCCTCAAAGATTTTGATAGGGACAGGGGGAAGTGATGCAACATATACAGTTAAGTATCATATAAGGTCATTTGAGAGGGTTAGGGGCATATAGAAGGAGCAAGGCTACCTAACTACTTGTCAGAGTTGTTGAATCAAGATTCCTACACATGGTGAGATATAAAATTAGTTGACTACTAATTCCCTCACCACAGCTAGGATTCTAAATTTTTTTTTTTATCCTTCACTTCAGACTGGAACAGTCAATGATAGACAGAATAAAGAGTCATAAACAAAGCTGTACTGAGTCACATAGTTGAGAATCTAAAGATAACTAGAGGGAATACCTATGAGAGTGTCTATGTTTTCTCTCTTTTCTTAATTCCATACCATATTTCTGCCATTCTACTCTGTCTGCCTTAATGTTGAATTCACTGAGCCCTAAGATTTAGTTTGCCTTACTTTGAGGCAATGTCATTTGCTTCATAGAATTTCTCTACTCTTTCATCTTCTGAAATAAATATTGCAATTTGCAATTATCTTCTTGGTGGACCATTTGGTTATAGTCATCCTGTATTTCATGATGCAAGGTTGCCAAGCAGTCTGTGAAATTATGTTTCTTTATCTTTGAGTACACAATGAAACCAACTCTGCCAATTCCTTTATTCACTTCTCTGGGGAAAACCTGGGAATCATCTTTCTAATTACTTGCAATTTTTCTGTTTCTGGTTTTATTTATGAGGAAGATGTCTATATGAATGTGCTTCAGTTCCTCCCGGCACATATCAATTTATTGTTCAATAAACTGCAGTTGCATGCTAAGGAGTAAAAAAAGTTAAATTAATTTTTTGTTAGATGTCATGAACACTGTGATTTTTAGCACCTTATCATAGAGGCAAAAACTTTTTTTTCTTACCACTGTCCATTGAAGATGATGCAGAAAAGGAAAATTAACTTGGAAAGCGAATAGTTGTATAAGAAGATGATGTCTAAGAATAAGATTTAGATAGTTTGCTTATAACATAAGGTTGATAGATTTCTTCCATAGAGGGAATATACCTAACAAATAATGGTAATAACATTTTTGACAGGTGTCTTGCAAACCTAATTAAAAACCTATAAATTGAAAAAAGATCAAGAAAGGAGAAGACTTCATTTGGCTATATTTGGTTAAAGGTCAAAGAAGGGAAGAGCATAATGAAGGGAAGAACATAAATGATTTTTCTTTGAACTACACTATAAATCATCTAGACAGAAAGAGGAAATAGATGAGTTTGAGAAACATCACAATCCTAATATAGAGAAATAATAGAGGAATGATTGAGGATTTCAAATATATAGATTTTTTGAGTTCTCTCTCTCTCTCTCTCTTTCTCTCTCTCTCTCTCTCTCTCTCTCTCTCTCTCTCTCTCTCTCTCTCTCTCTCTCTCTCTCTCTCTCTTTCTCTCTCTCCCTCCCAACTCTTTGATTTGCCTTAGTGTTAATGTAACCCTTCAATAANTCTCTCTCTCTCTCTCTATATCTCTCTCTCTCTCTCTCTCTCTCTCTCTCTCTCTCTCTCTCTCTCTCTTTCTCTCTCTCCCTCCCAACTCTTTGATTTGCCTTAGTGTTAATGTAACCCTTCAATAAGAGGAGTCAATAAGGAAAATTTTCTTCTGTTAGTCATTCTCACTAACAGGGATAACTAGTAGATGGAGTGAAAATGATCTGAAATTTGTGGGGAAGAGATGGAGAGACCACTTCATGTAGGAGTCTGTAATAAAGAAAATATATGTATAGTCTATCATACATCCTACATTTGAGGAAAGCATATTACAAAGATTGCAGAGGAAAAATAGGTAAGATCCCATATTCAAAAATGCTATAAAACAAAGCAGCCCAGGAGGGATAGGAGGATGAAATCATGGAATTTGTCTGAAGATAACAAGGAGAGGCATAAGAGAAAAGAAATACCTAAATATATTCAAAATTGCATCATTCCAACAGTCTTCTGGAAGAATTTGGTGAAATAGGTCTAGCTGTACCTCCCAATTCATTTTTAAGTATCATTTATACATCCTCATTAAACACTTAGGCTCTGAAGTGTCTCACCAGTGAACTTACATTTTTAAAATATATGTACAAAAGGTGGAAGGTAGACCAGATGTCTTTAGATGAATGTAAGAGATTGTCATAGTTCTATGAAAATAGCAAGAAATGTTATAGCTCAGAATTACCGAGTAGATGTTTTGGATCAATACACAGCTTCATGTATTTATACTCTTGTAAGAGCATACTAAAAATAAACAAATTAAACTTTAAATTTTAACACAGGGATAGTCGTATAACCTTATAGAAAACACACACTTGGTAAGATGGGACTCATGATGCATGAGTGAAGCAATGGGAAATTGAACATGATTAAAAAGCAGTAAATTAATTGATGGTTTGATAAAATATCATCATGTGTCAAGAAAATTTATAAGTGCATGAAAATCTAGAGTAGAAATATACTAAAATTCATTTGGTTAAATAAAAAAGGAAAGAGAAACAGAGTTTACTATATTTTGGAATTATATTACAGACTGTCTGGCCAGATGGTGGAAATCTATTCATTCACTCATGCATTCCTCTAGTCAGTCAACAAAAATTTATTAATCACCTAATATATGCAAAGCATCAGCTCTGGTCCTGAGGAAGATATATAGGTAAATGGTTCAATTAATCATTTTCTAAGTAACTACTAACTGCTATATATGCAACAACTTTCTCTAGGGAATTAGGATGCAAAGATAATGATAGGGTTGCATAAGCCCTATTCAGAAGCACTTTCAAACTGAATGTAGAGGACAAGTACTTAGATGCTATGATACAAACTCCAGGTGAAGATAAGCAAAAAACATCTGAAAACATGGTTTAAAAATGGTTCTTTGGAGAAATAATGATAGATCTATAGACTTGAGGGTCACCTATTTAAAAGTCATAATTGAAGTCATAGACCTGCATGAGATCACCAAAGAGAGAAAAAAGAAAATAGAACTCAGAACAGAATGAGAAACACATGGGCAAGGCTAGAAAATGAGATCAGATAGACAGACAGACAGAGACAGAGACAGAGACAGAGAAAGAGACAGAGAGGAGGATGGATTCAGAGACAGAGACAGTGAAACAGAGAGACAGAGAGAGAGACAAGGACAGAGAGTATTTTATAAGTAAAAAGGAGTCATTATATTACAGTGTCAAAGAAGCCAGTAAAGAAGGAAAGTTTGAAAATAAAGCATGACACATGCTCTCAAGTAGCTTAGACTCTAATTGGGAAATGAAAATAATAAATTTCTTTAATGTAAGGTAGAATATAATCAATTCATAAGAGATGTATTTACAATAACCCTGTATAGTGTTTAGTACAAGAATTATTTCTAATTTATAAACATGATCGTTCAGATATTCAGAAAGATCAAGAGTAGTTTCAAAATTTCAATCTTTCAGCTCCAATTCAATCTCATTTTCTCCAACAGTATACTGTTTTTTATGAGAATTTCAAGAATAAAAAAATTATTCCTCTTCTTTTCTCCCATCATCTGGGATGATGGGAGATTATGATGTTAGTGGTAGAAATAAAAGCTTTCATGGAGGAACTTAATTTTTAAAGTCTATTTAGATTAAGAACATTAAATTTTTATTAGAAGAGGATGAAGTGATATTAGCAAATAATAGAGAGAAAACAGAACTTTTAAACAATTTTACTTTCATTTTTTCTAACAAGTAGAATGATCTTCAAACTGAAATGGTTAGAACAAGTACAGTTCAGAAAATGTTAAAGGACAAACCCAGTGAGATAATAGTGAGAAGGCATTTCTTTATTGAAAATGAGTCCAAGTGTTCTGGCCTGGATGAATGACATCTTAGATTATTCAAGGAATTTAGAGTTAAGATTGCTAAAGCATTTTCAATCATCTCTCTGGAAAATGAAGAATGAGAGACATACATGAAGCCTAGGATTGGGAAAATATTGTTTCATTTTGCTAAGAGCTGGGAATATAAATCCAAGTAAAAAGAAAAAGAAAAATATTTTCCCTATCCTTAAGGAGTTTACATTCTAATGATAAAAAAAACATTAAAGGGAACTAAAAATCAAGGTAGATGAAATTGGAAAAGTCTGGCAAGTCAGGAATAGAGTTAGGAAAGAACTGATTGTTGATGGCCTGACCATTCCCTTAAATAGTAGATTTGGACTGGATTCAGTGATTAGAGGAGGGAATAGGTGGAGTGGAATCTCCAGTGAGAAAATTGTTTGGAGTGGAGGTGAAGTTTGAAGTGAATGGAGCAGAACCAAAAAAGAAATGACCTTAAATAGTCTGGTCATTACCTTAAATGTTGAGTCTGAGAAGGAACTCACCAACTGGAAGAGGGAACTTTGAAGGTCAAATTTATCTCCAAGGCAAAAAGGATTCTGGAATCTGAAGGAAACTGGGGAGGTGGAAAAGGGTGATTTAAATACTATAGCCATAAAATATATGTATTTCAACAAGATATGAGAAAGTCTCTCATTATATCCTCATAAACAAGGTAGAATATGGAGACTGAATAATAATTTAGTTAAATGGATTCAAAGCTCTTTGAAGTAGTATATCCCAAGAAAATGAATTAAGGGACTGCTATCAATCTCTATTGATGTACCTTAGAATTCTGTTTCTTTTCAATATTTTTATCAGTGATCTGTATGGAAAAAAAAAAGAAGTCATGTTTATCAGCTTTGTGAATAATATGAAGCTGATATATTTGATGCCAGAATAATAACAGAAAAAGACATCTATTCTCAACAGATTGGGAAAATGATCAGAGAATCATCATCAGTTTATGCAATCACTTTCTAACAATTAGAATGGTGTAATTTTGTTCCCCAATTAATTCTCCCTCACTAAAAATGGGATAGTCTAAATACTTGTTAGAGAATATCATAATGGTCATTCATTCATTCAAGGACCAGGAAATTGGAGTTGCTTCTCTCTAAGATTCTTTTAATATTATCTTATTCTTTAGGTCTGCTTTACCCCCACAAACTTAGAAATGCATTTGGTATGAACTTAAAATGACAGCTACGTTTTCCTGTACCCTCTAAGCAATGAAAGGGTGTTTTGAACAATACTATTGCTTATGATGCCAGTTACAAGAAGGGTTAGCTTATACAAGACTGGCTAAGAGTCATGTTCAATAGCAGTAAATATTCTATTATGAGACATATATAAATAATTTGTAATACTCTTCCCATATATTCCGAATGGTGCTAAAATAAAATAGACTTGGCAGATATAGATTTCTCTAATTGGAGTCCATTACGGTAGCATTCCACCAACCATATAAAATCTTAAGGGAATTTTTGTCCTCTTCAGCCTTCTAAATTATAAAATGGAACGACTTGCAGAATGGACCTCCTTATGGAAGGGATTTATGTTTGGCAAACTTTTTTGGTTCATCTTGGGAAACTTAGAGAAGGAAATAATTTGTTACATATCATTTTAGATATAGAAATTATGAGTGGTACTTCCATTGTAACTTTTGAAAATTAACAACTCTGGGTCTTTCCTTTCTGGCTTCTCCTAGCTTCCCCTTTGACACTGAACTCTTCCCCTGTTTAAGTATAAGAAAGCAGGGAACATTTCCTCAGGCGCTCTGTTAAGAAATTTAATTTACTAAAACAAAGGTCACCTAAGGAACACAAACACTCTTTCAAAGCACAGTATAAAAAGACTGTGGTGTTGCTGCAGCTGTGGCAAACAAAATTGGCCAGACATGTCCCATTAAGGTATCCAGTCCTAAGTGCAGTGGGGAATGGAAATACAATTTGGCATCTCCTGATATCACACAAATATATCTTAGGGTATTCTCTCCTGGCTGCCGGAAGGCTTTAAAGGACTTCTTGATCCTTTGAAGGATTCCCAGGTCTCTTTCTTTCCATTTTTACTTCTACTTAAACTTCCATTTCTTCTTTTCATTAGTCTTTCCTTTCTTTTTCAGTATCTCCCTTCTGCCTCATGTCAACTTGAATTTTTTCCCCTCTTTGTCACTTTTCTCGCTCTGTTTTTAACCTCCTTTTCTCTCTGCCTATTTCCCACTTCTTACTCCTGGCTCATGGACGACTGCTCTAATTATCCCTACTACAGCTGGGCTTCACATTTGTCATGTTGGCAGGTGGTGGGGGATTCGAGTGAAACTCTTCCTCAAGCCATGTGTTAAAGTTTTGTGAAATTTATCCATTTTTACTTACAAGTTTTTCATGGATTCTTCCAAACTTCCATAGGGAGGCGAAGCCCATCATCATTTGCACATAAGAGGATGATTTGTGTGTCCACAAACAGATGTTTGAGAGTGCTTAAACATAGATAATTGTTGTCCTAAGAACTGTATTAGGCACTTTCTGATGTGCCACAGGGGCCTTCTACACATTTGCACAAACATTAAACTTGTATCATATATAAGCTATCTTGGGTATTGCACTGCTTCTCATTCATTTATTTAATTTTCAGTTTATTTTCAGGAAGCCTTTACCAGACTCTGTACAAGGTTCTGTGTTAGTGGCTAAGGACACAAATACAGGAATAAGAAACTGCCCTTGCCTTCAGGGAGCATCTATTCTACAGGAATCCACATGATCTAAATCAATCACAAATATATTTGCTTTGTTACAATGCTTCCCTCTTGCTTAGACTTAGCAGTGTTGTTGTTTTTTTATAGCAGACTTTCATAATTAGATGAAGTACAATTCGAATTTGTTTTGTAATCCTTGCTTATGTCAAGGAAACTGGAAAAGCCAGACAGGTCCCTTGGAGTGACATCATCCCTTTCTATCCTTATCTCATTCAGAAAGGAATCTCTGTCCCTCATTCAGAAAAGCTGTTTCGGTGATTGGGAGGAGCATTATTAGTGATTCATTTTGCCACATAACAGTGCCTAATAAGGATGCCCAGAAGCTACAATTCATGCCTCCAGACCCTATTTTCCCCATTTCTACCACAAGATGACTGAAATATAAACCTCTAACCAAAATAAGTAGTCATTCCCATGCATATATCTCTATTGTTGAATTGAAAAATCCAGATGTGGAGAGGAAAGAGTCAATTAATGCAATGTCAAGATTAGAAACAATTTTGCTTTCTTTTTAACTGATATTTAGATACAAATTTTACTTATGTATCCCAGGAGTCAATTGTATACATTATAATTATATATTCCACAAACCACTTACCTAAACACACAACCAGAATCATGCATATACACTCATGAATAACTTCCTGTTTTCACATGTACCTGTTAATCCCTCAGGCAGTTGGAGAGTGGGGGAAAGTAGTCATACCACTCTTATAGTCAACAATAGTAGCAGAGGTTATGGCCTTTGGGAATAACCATTAGGCTTTTGAAGCTTGGAATGAAGCCAAAGACAGCTGGGGCAAATAAACAAGTGGAATCTTTGGCAAGGACAACTGATCCTTAGGCATGAGGAAACTCAATCTTCCTGACTAGCCCCAGGGAAGTTTTGCCTTGGACTATGTAGACCAAAGAATCACAAGGGACTTAAAGTTGGAAGGGAATGAGATCAAGCCCAAAACGTAAGTGAAGAGGAATCCTCTGGAAAGTATCCTCACTAAGTGTTAATCAAATCTCTACTCAAAAACCCCTAGTGAAGAAGCATTCTATGTTTGAAGATCTCTCGTTCAAATAATTTTGCATTAGACCCAGAGAAATTCCATCTACATGCTCTCCATCTAATGCTTTTATTGGAAAGTAGTACAAAAGGAAACTTTCTTCCATATAGCAGTCTTTCAAATACTTGGGAACAACTAACCTGTCCTACCCAGGTCTTCTCTAAGCTAACCATCTTCAATTTCTTCATCTGATCAATCAATAATTATTAAGAACCTACTATTTATTTTTTAACTGTTTTTTCAAGATTTTTTAAATTTTGGTTTTTTTTAGAAAAAATTTTTCCATGGTTACATGATTCATGTTCTTACTCTCTCCACACACCCCCAACCACCACCCCTGTAGCCAACTCCCATTTCCACTGGTTTCTTCATGTATTATCAATCAAGATCTATTTCTATATTATTGATATTTGCATTGGTGTGGTCCTTTAGAGTTTACTTCCCAAATCATGTCCACATCAACCCATGTGTTCAAGCAGTTGTTTTTCTTCTGTGTTTCCACTCCTGTAGTTCTTCCTCTGAATGTGGGTAGCGTTTTTTTTTTTTCCATAGATCCCTCAGAATTGTCCTGGGTCATTGCTTTGCTGCTAGTACAGAAGTCCATTACATTCAATTTTACCACAGGGTATCAATCTCTGTGTAAAATGAAGAACCTACTATTTAATTAGGCACTGGGGATACAAGTAATATGAAAGAAAAAATATCTACTCCTGGAGAGCTTACGTTCTATATCATGCTCTCTAGACCTTTTATCATACAATTTGCATTCCTCTGAATATACTCATTTTTCAAATTCCTTCCTTAAAGGTGATTTCTAGAATAAAAAAAAACAACATTTTCCTCAACTCATCTTAAGAGCACAGAGTAACAACAGTACTGTCTTCTTCCTAAATGTGGACATTGTGCCTCTACTTAAGTAGCCTATGATAGCACCAACTATTTTATTGATGATGTGACATGGACTAATTTTGAGTTTATAATCCATTAAACACCTATCTTTACTATCTGAATTACCTCCTTTTCCCTAGATTTGTAAAAAGTTGATTGTTTTGAACCACATATAGAATTTTACATTCATCCTGATTCGGGTTTATCTTATTTGATTCATCCCATTGTTCCCATCCACTGAGATTTTTTTTTGGGGGGGTGGGTAGGATGGGGGATCCAGCTTTTATCATCCAGTGAGCTAGGTAACTCTTTCAGCTTCATGTCACCTGTGAATTTGACAGGCATGCTGCCTTTGCTTTCATCCAAGTTATTGATTAAAAAATAATGTTGAGCTGCATACGATCAAGGAGACATCTATGTGACACTCTACTGGAGACCTCCCTCCAGTTTATCAGAACTCACTAATGACTACTTTTAGGGTCTCATCATTCAACCAGTACTGGACAGATGCCTGCTTCCTAGCTGAGGGAAATGATTAGAAACACAATGTTCCTGGGCTTTGGCTCTTCCCTCTTAATCCAGACATATTACTAGGTTGGCTGCAAGACAGTGAATTTTTCAGTCACTCTTATAGACCAACTACCAAATAGTAGTAGTTTTATATGGCCCTGTAAGATTTACAGAGAACTTTCTATATGTTAGCTCATTTGATTCTCACAACAACCCCATAAATAAGTGCTATTATTGTCCCCTTTTTATGGAGAAGGAATTGAGTCTGAGAGACACTGAGTGACTGGTCCAAGATCATACAACTACGAAGACACAGATGCTGTTTTTGAACTCAATTCTTCCTGATTCCAGGTCCCGTGCTCTATCTACTATACTACCTTTGATTAGTAAAATAGTAAAAGGAGTATTCACACTGACAAAATAGTGGATCCTTTAAGTACTGAATTATAGGTATTATAAGGAGCAGCTAGGTGGAACAGTGGAAAGAGGGCACAGCCTGGAGACTAAGTCAGAAGGTGAGTCTTCCTGAATTCAAATCTCAGCCCTCAGAAGCATACTAGCTGTGTGACCTTGGGCAAGTCATTTAATCCTGTTTGTGTCAGTTTTCTTATCTATAAAATGAGCTGGAGAAGGAAATGACAGACCATTCCATTTTCCCTGCCAAGAAAATCCCAAATGGAGTCACAGAGTCAGAAATGACTGAACAACAATATAAGTATTATAAAGTTTTCTTCATGATCTTCAGGTATTAATTTAGAGTAAAAAAGACCTTAGAGGCTATCAAATCCAACAATCTCATTTTACAGAGAAGGAATCTGGGGCAGAAAGAGGTTAAGTGATTTGCCTGATCATAAGCATCTGAGGTAGAATCTGAATTCAGGTCTCCTTGATTCCTAGTCAACTGTTCTATCTACTCTCCCACCTAGTTTCCACACATGGACTGAAATTGAGGCCATGAAGAGATGAGGCATTGGCATTGTTGAAGTTAAACTGAATTGTTATTGGTCAAAAATATTTTGTACATGTTCTATATAACACTCTGAAAGCATTTTAAGCTAAATATTTTATCAAGAGAAAATCATATTTAAAAAACTGTGAAATACTAGCTTTAAGATGTTTAAATGACCATTTACATAGGAATCTTGGTTTGCAAACTTTCTGATTTAAAGGAAGAGAATGTTTTTAGATTTTGCATTTATTTTATTTTCTGGGGCAATGTGGTTTATTGGATAGAGAGTTGGCTCTGAAGCCAGGAAAACTGGGGTACAAATCCCATCACTGATACACAAAGGTGGCACATCCTTCAGCAAGTCAATATCTCAGTGTTCTAACTAGTTTAAGACCTGCATTGATAAAGGTAGTTTATCCCCTTAGAAGTGGTCCTTATCAAGGAAAATCCAGGTCCATTCTCTAATCCCTACTTCATTTTTAAAGGAGGCACAAGGCAGAGTTGTCTTCTATAGCCTGACTTTAACTGGTGTGTGTTATTAATTTTTTCCACATTTTCCTGGTGCTATTTATTGTGGAGAGGGAACCATAGAGATGAGAACATAATCAAACCAACAATCGAAGTTTGGAGAACTATTTCAGACTTTAACATGGTAATGAAGGAAGGAAGGAAGGAGAAAGTAATTGATGAGAAAAAACAAGGTAGAAGAAAAAAACAACCTGAGAAATTTGATCCAGGAGGAGCTTAATTTAGGAGGTAAATACAATAACATATGTACAGTATTAAGCATCCCCATACACACATACTTAGGTTGAGGATTTCCAGTTCTTTGTAAAACAGACTAATCTCCTCAAGCAAGCTCCCTGAGAACACCAGACCCCCACCACCTGAAACATGAGCAGTCCTAATCTCAGAGCCCCATGGATGAAATGCTAGCATGTTAATCAGCCACATGAGCTGACCCATTGCTAGTTGTGTTGGCTAAACATCTGCCGGTGAAAACTTCGGAGAGAGAATGACTCAAGTATTTTCATTATTAGGGAACTGTGTCCTGTATCCATCAGCCACCAGGCTGACCAATCAGACTTCTCCCCTTTCAATCCCCATCCAGTTTTCCCCACTCACAATTGGCAAATTACATTTTGTTGTGTTGGTGAATGCCAAACACTTTCTTTTACATAGACGGCCTCCTGATCAGAATGCTTCTGTTAAAATCATTGGTTTTCCAGGAGTCATTCAGGAAATGTTCTCAGCCCCACATAATCCCCTTTTACACAAAGAAATACAGGAGGATTTTGCAGCTAGTTATTTCATATACAAATAGTCAAGAGGAGTCACTCAAAATGCATTTTATTTCGAAGAACTAGCTAGTTAAAATGTAAGGCTGTTGCCAAGAAACATGGCAGTATTCTTTTCCTCTCCATAAATGCCGTAGATAATTGTCTCTAAAAAGGTAAGAAGGTACTTGAAATCTGATCTGTTGCCTGCATACTGAGGTGCTTCAGGTAGTCAGAGAGGTTTATGATAATGAAATCCTACTTCTTCCATTTACATTTCTTTAGTGCTCATTTTCTTATGCAAATTCCCCATTTTTTTCCCACTACCTAGGAACAGATTTATGGATGAATGAATCTCCTCCTACTAATGAAAATGTTTCAGTGCTCTCTGTCTCTAAGTCTGTGGAAGAATATTTGTTTGGGTGATTAAAATCCAGGCTAGCCTGGTATTCATATGACACTGAGCTTTGGGAAATAAGCATGTTATCTGTGATTGTAACCAATGAGCTGCCTTCAAGGATAATCACACATTCACTTAAACAAAGATATCAAACTAAATCTATATGTTTTAAATAGTTAATAAAAACAAAAAATATTCCATTTATTTTACAATAAAAAGTCATGATGCTTCTGTGACTATATCTCCAAAGGAAGGAAGAGAAACTACAAATGAAAAAAAAAAAGATTTATTCATAGAAGTCATCTATTATTTACTTGCAGTGTTAACAGGAGAGAGCTCCTCAAGAACTTAGTGTCAAAGAGAAAGTGTTTTAGCTTCATAAGATATATTTTCTAAAGAGTTCATGACACCAACTTGGAAGTGATGATAGAAATGGGGGGGGGGGGGAGAAGAGAGAAAAGAACCAGGGAGAACTATTATATTTTCTTCCATGAAACCAGCATAGAGATAATAAACTTGTCATGCCTTCATGTTTACCTTTAATCAAGTAAGAAAAAATTCTCTTTTTCCTAGTTTGATAAGAAATCATTGAAGCCGTTCCATAGTTTAAGAAACATAATTTTCACATCATTTTATTATTGAAGCATCTGAATGGTCATTTTTAAAATAACTTCTGCATTTTATTCTAGCAAAATGCTCCAGATTAACCTTGGAATTTGAGCCCTGTTATCTGGCATTCTTCAAAATCAGATTGTACTTTTCTCTATCTAATAGGGATAGGGATTGGGCTTGTGATTTCATTGGTATATGATGAGAAATTCCCTCTATCAATGCTGCTAAGTACCTTCTCGGCAATTTATAGTTAACAGTTATGTAGAATTAATATATATACATATATATGTATGTATATCTTACATATATATATATATATATAATCTCTATAAGTAATTATAAAGAATTGCTTAGGGGAACTAAGAGGTTAAGAGATTTGCTCAAGTCACATTGCCAGTATATGTCAGAAGAAGACTCGGGTCTCTCTGGTTTCTATGTCATTGCACTATTTGCTAGGCAGCCAAACTGCTTCTTTTGCCATCTAATTCTTTAAACAATTTTCACAAACCAAAACTGTGTAGTCATTGGATATCATAGTTCCTTCCTAAAATTCATACTGTTAAGTTATATTTCTGTTTTTTGATGGAGTTGTGATTTCATTGATGTGGTAAACTCCTGGTAAAGAAACTTCCTGCACCTGGAATGTACATTCTTAAAGAGTTATCTGGATCCCCAAGTATTATCCTCTGATGTCTAAAGAATCTTTATTGCATTATGTTTTGTTGTTATTCGTTCATTTCAGTTATGTCCAGCACTTCATGAACTCATTTGGGATTTTCTTGGCAGGGAAACTGGAGTGATTTATCATTTTCTGCTCCAGCTCATTTTACAGATGAGGAACTAAGGCAAACCGGTTCTTGCCCAGGGTCACACAGTATCTGAGGCTAGATCTGAACTCAGGAAGATGAGTTTTCTAATTACAGATCCTGCATTTTATCCACTGTACCACCTAGATTGCCATAATAATAAATTATTTAATTTAATTTAAAAGAAAAAAGCATATCCTTTAGGATCTGTGCTTTTATTTCCTGACATATAATAAATGTTTGTTGATTAGTTTGGATATTGTCCTCAATGATGCCAATTCCCACTGTTGTAGATGGTCTTCATGAATACTTATGGCCAAAAGAATTCATCCCTTGGTGGATAAACTTCTGGTGACATGTTCTCAAAATTCTAATTGGGTTGGCCTTCAAACAATATACATGATGAGTGCCAAAGCCTTGGAAACTTAAAGCAAAACTTTTAGAAAATCACCTCTACACCACAAAGAGGAGGCTTATTAAAGCTTTATCTAAAAATAAGGCCATCATACACGTAACACCTTAATTTACATAGATCCTGATATGGCACAATCTAAGAGTATTTTCCTCCCTAAGAAAATCTCACAAACCATGGGAATATTGAAAATGAATTGAACCAAAGTCAAGTAATTGATTATTTTTGAAAATAGAAGAGATGAGAATCAGAAGACCTCTTATAGACATAGACACATAAGCATAATGGAAAGTTAAACATGGAATTGGATCAGTGATCCTTCAAATTGAATTGGTACCACTGGTCGAGAGATGTGCTCTAAGTTCTTCCCCAGCGCTGATCATCTTGTTCCATCTTCAGAAAATGAAGTCAATCACTTGAAATTGTCTGTGCTTCACGTTATTTGTTACCACATTTTGTAAAGTTCTTTTAGGTGGCAAAGCAATTTGAGGCCTCTCCATGATAATCTATGTAAATTAGAGCATTGTGAAGAAGGAGTTAGAATCACAGACTGATAATTTCCTTAAGTGTACTTTTTTATCGTTGAAATAGACATAGACACCCTCCTAAAAAACTGTGAAAACACCATAAGTTCCTGCCATAGTGCTAAACCAAGAAAGGATCAAGACCTTCATCCAAGGAGAGATGAACTATTTCATCCTCACGCCTTCTCTTAAGTTTCTATTTATACTCCCTCTTCATTTAAATGTTTAATTAGGAAGGAACACTTCCACTCATTATAATTAAATGCAAGCACAGATTCTTCCTCACAAAAGAGTCATTTTCCATTCAGTTTATACAAAGTTTTGTTTTGTCCCTGAATGAATCAATATGAAAATTAAACCAGTTGTCTGAAAGCCCTAAAAAGAAGTGTAGTTTTCATAATGCAAGGAAGATTAAAATGAATTTAAAATCTCAAAGCATATCCTTTTAGAATAATTGCATGCTGTATTCTTGCAAAGCTAAAAGGTAGCATTCCCATAGAAAAGAGAAAGGAACAAAAGGGCCCTTTCGTTCCAGTTTATCTTCTTTTAGAAGCTGGAACCTTTTCACAGTAGAAGCACGATTTTTCACTTTTAATTGGTTAGTCTGCAATGGAGAGATTGTGAGACAAAAAGGAACCCTTGTTCTGATTAGGGATGGGTGGAACCTTTAGTGGCTGGGAAATTGGAGGTGGGAGGTGGGTTGGTGGGGTGGGGGAGGCAGAATAACTGATCTGAGGTATAGATGTTTCCAGGAGCCCTCTCTCTCTAAGTGCTCCAGCTCTCTTAAGGCAACAGAATTAAGCTAAAAATCTTATTCCCAAGAGCACACACTCAAATAACCAATGTCTCCCGACTTTTCAGTTTCCACCCAAGTCTTTTGGGCACAAAACTTTCTGTTTAGACGTATTTCTAGAGCCATGGTAAGGGTGGGGAGAGGAGGATGTGAAAGGGAATGAAAATTCTTCCCTTGGATGGATTGCCATTGTGACAGAGGCTTTTCCTGGAGTAAAACATACCAAACCTTCCACTTGAGCAGGTGTTTTTTTCTATCAGGATTTCAATATTGGCTTGAGACCCTTGGCTGAAAAAAATTTGCTGACAAGCAGAAGTCTTTTCCCTCACATTTCTGTGCTTCCACTGAACATTTCACTGCCTGTGCATCTGCCAGAAACTTGAAGCTTAGAGGACTGCAAGATGAAATATATCCCACTTTTTTCCCCCTCAACTTTAGAAAAGTACTCTTGGTATGTGTTCAAATGGAATTGGAGCTTAGAATGGTTCTCATTTTATCTAATCTGCTTGTTCACTTTGGATGCTGAGACTGTTTTGCTTTGGCATGGATGCCCTACCCTCTATCTTATTTAAAAGAACGCCTCTGACTATATGAGGGGTTTCTGTGTGCAAACTGCAGAGTGTTCCGGCAGAGACAGATGGTGTCTTAATTATGGCAGGGTCCAAAAGCTAATGTGTATGAATTTGTACAGCAGTATTTGAATAGAATTTGTCTTTAATGTACAGGAAGGGAGACATCTAGACTAGCTAACCACTACATGGGGCCATGGGAACGATATATCGACCCTAACTGACAGAGTAGGTTCCATATCAAGCAGTATAGGGGATTGAACATCAATCCACTGAATTTGTGCTTTACTTTAGTAAATCACACTCCAAGGTATGCCTCAAAAAAATAACAATAATGAAAACAAACTACATATCCTAAATAATTGATATGAATGATCCATGAGATTTCCTTCCTGACATTTTTTACCTCACTTTTCTGGGATAGACACATCTACTCCCTCTAACTGTCAGAGGTATTAGCTAAAAACATAGTGTCTACTTCAGGTCTGTGGTTTAGGCCTTAGGAAGGGCTGAAAATGATTTATATGCCAAGTCTCTGCTTAAGCATAAAAGGATAGAAATTGTCCTTCTGCCTTAATCTCAAATTCTAACATTTGGTTCAGATTGGAAATTAATTAAATGTTGGTCTCTATGGCCAGCAAAAAAAAAATCTTTAATATTTCTAAAATTACTCCTATTCCTCCAAAAATAGCCAAATGGATCCTAATATCCTAAATCTGAAGTGAGAAAAGGTCTTCAAGGTCATCTAGACCAGTGATTCCCAAAGTGGGCGCTGCTGCCCCCTGTTGGGTGCTGCAGCAATCCAGGAAAGTGGTGATGGCCACACTTTTTTTTTTTTTTGTATTACATTCTATTCTGAGTTCAATAAATAGTTTCATAATTTCCAGGGGGCGCTAAGTAATATTTTTTTCTGGAAAGGGGATAGTAGGCCAAAAAAGTCTGGGAACTACTGATCTAGACCAACCCCCCAGAAGAATTCAGTAATATGTCCCCAGTCAGAGTAGTTAAATATTTGAATACAGGTCTTGTGACTATAAATCTAGCACTCTCTCTAGGGTATTCTATTGCCTTACAGTATGATTGAATGAAGAAAATTTCTAAATCTGAAGCTATAAACAGACCTAGATTTATACTGAAGTGCTCTCATTTACTACTTGTATGACCAAGGTCTAATTACTTAGTCTTTCTGGGTCCAAGTTTCCTCATCTGCAAAATGGTGGTTCTTTAGAACACCTCTAGATCTATGATCTTGTGATCTTATCCTGACTTGTTTTTTTTAACTAAAACCACTTTGGTAATTGTATGATTGAGTTTCCATTAGTGTTTACAGACCTGAATTTTAAAACATCCTATGGTAGATAAAATGTTGACCCTGAAGTCAAGAAAACTTGAATGCATATCCCATTGATACTATTTAGTAGCTATGTGATGTTAGATTAATCACCTATCCTCTCTCAGATTCAGTTTCCTCAATGAAAAAAAGGGTAGAGAGATGTGGCACTTGATGGTCTCTACTTTGTCTTGCTAATCTATAATATCTAGTTCAATTAATGAAAAATTTATTTTCATTTTTATCCTTTTTAATAATTGTTTATATTAAGAATATTAGAATGATCTAAATCACTGGTGTTATATCTTCCTGTTGAGGAAATAAGCTGGAAAACTTATAAGGTCAGAAATAAAAGGAGGCAATTTTATTTAAGTAATAAATTGTCACTTAATACATTTTAATAAACATTTTTTTAAACTTCTCTATGTTCAAGGTGTTCAGGCTAGGTGCTGGCTACCCATTGGTCCATCTATTTTAATCTATTATTTAAATCTGTTTTAAGACTGGTATGAATAAAGCTCCTAGAGATATTAAGATGTTACAGTGGTATGGGGGAAAAATATTATATCATCTTATCCTGTGAAGTAGGTGCTATTACTATCCCCATTTTTTTTGAGGAAATTGAGATAAGCAAAAGTTGTGACTTGCCAGGTTTACACAACTACTGAGACTGAATTTGAACTCAGATCTTACTGATTCCAGAGACACTTCTCTTTCCATTGACATCTAATTGACTAGTAAAGCAACTGTGGCATAGTCTTTCAATATGGAAAATGGTGTTTACAAAACTTAAACTGCCTACATTTGCACAGTGAGGAAAACTCACTATTATTTTATTTATTTTTTTTAAATCCATATCTTCTGTCTTAGAATTGATACTAAGTATTAGTTCCAAAGAAGAAGAAAGCTAAAGGTTAGGCAATTGGGTTAAATGAATTGCCCAGAATCACACAGCTAGGAAGAATATGAGGCCAAAATTGAACCCAAGACTTCCCAATTCCAAGTCTGGTGCTCTATTGACCCTGCTATCTAACTGCCCCCAAAGTACTATTTTAAATGAAGTTAAACAAGAGAACACTTTCCCTGTGTTGGAATAATGGGCATGATACCAAAAATAGGGGGAAAATATAGGTGGGAAAAATGCAAAGAATGTCTTTTGTTGACAGATATGGCACTTGTGCCAGTACACACAAATGCAAAAATTGTGCAACTATCCATTCTTGCAAGGCAGCCAAATTTTTTTTTTAAAAGTCACCTAGAAAGGTAGCCATGTGAAAGGGCTCTTGAGTTATCTGATATACACTGGGAAGGCAGCCACACACATTTTCATATCATTCTTGATTCCCGAATAAACTGTTCCTTGCACTCATTTCCATATTTTGCTCATTACTTTGTGATCTGAATGTTCCTAACCACTGTTGTAACCAGTGCAGTGCACATGGAGAAAGAACTCAACCTGAAGGTTTTTTAGGTTGTGCCAGGCCAATAAGCTTCGTATAGGAAGTGCTTGAAATCTGTCTTTGGAATAAAGCAAACAAATAGATTTTACATCCAAGGCCAACTAACTTTTTTGAGTCAATAGTTCAGACTTTTAAAAATATAGAGAAATATATTTCTCTCTCTCTCTCTCTCTCTCTCTCTCTCTCTCTCTCTCTCTCTCTCTCTCTCTCTCTCATATAGCCTGAAATTAAAATGATTTAAGTTTCCTCTTACAAAGGAACAAAATGCTTGAGAGGTGAATGATGCATCTCCAAGACTAAAAGTAGGTTTAGGCTTAGAAGCTGCACCATTTGAATATTTTAAATTGTGATCCTTTATAGTCAGACTTTCTTACTGCGTAATGCAGTATCTGGCATGTTGACTTGACTTGACTTTTAGGTTGGCACCTAAAACACCTCCATTTCACAACCTTTATTCCCTTGGAAATATATCGTGTATTATGGGCAGAAAGTCCAAACCTAACCAAATACCCAGCTGCTATGCTATTAGAAACAGTTTCACACATCATTTATGATCAAGATACCAAATGTTCATGTTTTGGCTGCTGAGAGGTATACCAAGAGCCATACAAAAAAAAATAGTATGCCACATAAACAAATATACACATAATTTTAAATAAAAGGTTAAACTTTTCAGCTGGTATACCAAATCATTTTGGTGAGACAGTTTGGGGAGAGAATAGAAAGTAATACCTAATATCTCCAGACTCAATGGTACCTATTCCTCCTTTGAAGTTGTGCATTATACAAATGGAGAGAGGATTTTCCTTAACCTTTTTTCCTCTGCTCCCTACTAGATAAGGTGCTCTCCTTTAGAAAATGATTGCCAGGGGCAGCTAGGTGGCTCAGTGGATTGAGGCATACAGACAGGAAGCCCTGGGTAAAATCTGACCTCAGTAACTTCCTAGATGTGTGACCCTAAGCAAGTCATTTAACCCCTGTTGCCTAGCCCTTCCCATTCTTCTGCCTTAGGACTAGTACACAGTATTGGTTCTAAGATGCAAGCAAGGTAAGGGTTTTTTTAAAAAAGAAGGTTACTACTACCTTTAAGGTATGGTTCTTTACTGGTGAAGTCAGAAGCCTAAATTTCATCTGCTGCCACAACATAAATTGTTTACCAAGCTTTGCTTGGATTCAGAAAGAGTTCACTTAGTCCAATAATAGCAGAACTCTATGTTGTAAATTCAAGTCGAAAATTGTTTAGAATCTCAACTAATACTAATCCATGGAAGCAAAGGAGATAACTAACATTTTAATGGTCAATATACTGACTTTAACCACCTTGCATCCTAAAAATATATACTATTGGTATAATAAAGTATTAATACATGTTATTATTATGTAATAATATACTATATTACACATAGTAGTACATTTGATAAAATTTAATACATCCTATTAAATACTTAAAGATGTCTTATTCACTTTTTTAATCTCCTAATATTTTTCTCATACTTATTGAAAAAATATTTTAAACACAATTAATACCTTGCACACACTAGCAGAATACCTGGCACAAAACTGGCACGTAAATCTTTGTTGACTTGACTTACAGAATACTAAATAAAATATTATGAGCCTCTTTGAGGAACAGAAGAAGGAAAATGAATACATTTTTAAATAATTTGATTATGCATTCATTTAATATTTAAAAATTAATTCCTGGGCACATGCAAAGTCTCAATAAGCCTTTCTAAAACCATATAAAAGAAGAAATTTATGTGATATGATATTCCCAATGAAGTCTCACTTATTTTTGCAGTACAAACATGGATTGTGGCTATTTCAAGTTCTGGAACAAATAATCATACACATCAGATGCACAGATGAATTATAGGCATATCTCATTTTATAGAGAGCTTTGTAGATATTGCATTTTTCACAAATTGAAGGTTTGTGGCATCCTCTGTCAAGCCAGTCTAAGAGCACCATTTTTCCAATTGCACATGCTCACACTGTATCTTTACGTCAAGTTTTGATAATTCTTGCAATATTTCAAACTTTTCCATTATTATTATATCTGATTTGTGATCAGTGATCTTTAAGGCTATGATTGTAATTGTTTTGGAGTGTCACATATCCATATCAGATGAGGAACTGTTGTGAGGGTTATTTAGTTATTAATTTAGTATTAGTGTTGGACCTAGCAGGAAGGGCTGGAGGATTCTATGATGGAATGAAGAAGCAGGAAATGTGCTTCTTGCTCTCTGAGAGAGACTCCATAGTGGTTGGGGACATAACTGGTGCTAACCCTGGGAGAACTCAGAGTTAGGGAAAACTGCATCCAGATTCCCTGGAATCCTGAGAGAGGTGGAGGCTTTCAGCAGTGGACAACAGACCTGCAGAGCAGCACCAAGTGGGGAAGTGGTTTGTGATCTGGTGGACAGCATTGCAAACTCTCTCTCCCTACCTGGGTACCTTGGATCACCTGTCCTGGTGGAGTTGGCTCCTGGCATCCTGAGACCATCCTTGGATTTACCCTGAGATCCCAATTGAAAGCCATCCTCGGCCCTTTAGCTGAGCTGAGCATACCTGGCTGGGACCAACTTTGGAGGAGCTTTTCCCCTGTGACTTCAATACTGCTCCTTTGGACCCTGCCTGGCTTAGGTCAATAGAATAGTATAGTTAAGTGCCTCCCTTGACCTTGTGGTTTGTCCTTAGTTGTTAAATGTAGAATCCCTAATACCCATCCTTGTTTATTTGTTTATTCAATTAAAACTGTTACAACTTTTACTTGTTGCCTGCTGGTTACATACCTAGGTGAGCTAAGTGACTGTTGGCCAAACTGCCATTCCTGTCACAGTTAACAGTTTGGCAGTAAACCCTGGTCTTCCTATCCCGTTTGGTCCATGCTATCAGACATTACTGTCTCTCCTTCAACCCAATGTGAACCCACAAAACCATTTAGATTACATTCTTAATAATCCTCCATTACAGAACTTAATTGATAAATCTTGTGCATGTTCTGACTGTCCCATTGAGCAACTATTTCATTCTCTCTCCCTTTCCTTAGACCTTTTATTCCCTAAGACAAAATAATATTAAAATTAGGTCAATGGCCATTAAGTCTTCAGGTGAAAGGAAGAGTCAATCAAGGTGGCAAACATCATTGTTGTCTTACTTTAAGAAACTGTCACAGCTACCCCCACCCTCAGCAACCACCACCATGATCTGTCAGGACTGTCAACAATAAGGCAGGACTCTTCACCAACAAAAAGATTATCACCAGTTGAAGGCTCAGATGATGGTCAGTGTATTTTTTTAGCAATAAAATATTTTTAAATTAAGCCATGGATGTTTTTTAGACATAATACTATTGCATAATTATTAGATTATAGTACAAAGTAAGTAACTTTTATATGCACTGGGAAACAAAAAATTTGTTTGACTCCCTTTATTGTGAAATTCACTTCATTATAGTAGTCTGGAACCAAACCCACGCTATCTCCAAGGTATACCTGTATGGTTATTATGAGGGTAACATGGGTGTAATATTTTATTTAAATCTGAATTTAAACTTTACCTAGCTATACTGAAAGGTTGATGAGGCCTGATTGGCTAAAAATAGTCATAGCCTTTTTTCATTTTGATTGATATCGCCTAATCTCCCAATTTGTAACTCCCTTTTCCCACTTCATGAAAGGGAAAGAAAAGGGCATAGTATATTAATTGAGCTGTAAACTATTAAAGTGGAAAGTCATAGGCCTTGTCCCACAAGTTGAAAAACCAGTGGCC
This sequence comes from Gracilinanus agilis, assembly GCF_016433145.1. Lineage (NCBI taxonomy): Eukaryota > Metazoa > Chordata > Mammalia > Didelphimorphia > Didelphidae > Gracilinanus > Gracilinanus agilis. The sequence continues at coordinate 514,727,772 of NC_058132.1, forward strand.
AACAACCCCTTGAAGCTAGTGGGGCACCTGATGCCACAGAGCTGGAAGAGTAAGAACAATTCATTAAGAAGGTCCTTTAGATTTAAGTTGTCCTTACATCCAAAAGTGTTCACTAGTCCCAGAAGACATGATAAAAAATGTATTCAGGATGAACTAAAAAAAAATTAAAGGAAATTTCTTAATAAAAGCAAGTGTAGATTTAGGTTGTACTTCTAGTTAAAAATAAGTGGAGACATTAAATTTTACTCACATTTTATTTTTAAAACTTGCTATGCGTTAATTATTTATTTAATTTCTTAATATTTGATTTCAGCTATTTACAAGAAAAATTTGATAAAACAATAGAATTTTAGAATTGGAAAATACCTTAATTTTGTTTTGTCATATTTTTCCTAGTCTGAAATCCTGATTCCAAAGAGCTTAAGGAAATAACCTAAAAGCAAACATTAAGCTGTACTTCTGTAAAAGGAAATAAAAGCCTTTTTTAAATACTCTTGAGATAAGCAGGCCTTTGACATCAGGTTTTTTTAAACATTGAAATCTGCTGAGTCATCCTCAGTGGTAAAATGAAGTGGATGAAAAAAAAATTCCCAGATTATGTTAGATAACCGGATGTGTACTGCACTGAAATCTTCCCATGAGTATGTCTGCCTTTACATGCAGATATAGCATATGGCAGTAGGTGCTGTTTTTGTGTATATACATAATTTTTAAGGCCAAGGATTTTATCAACATAGGGAACTGCTAGGTGAGGCCAAGAAATTATAAGTCACTGGTTTCTCCTCCCTACTCTATTTGTCTCTTTCTTTCTGCTTTAATTTAAATTTATATTGATTTGTAACTAACTTCTCTGACCTATTTGTGGTTGAAACAAATTTTAAATTGATGATAATATTTGAGTGAAAAAACAATCAAAGAATAGCATAGTACATATAGTAGATACTAGGAAAAATAGTTGGGGATAGTGTAGACTTCTTGGAACTTCTATCAGTCATGGAAGACAAAGACACATCTGATGGCTTCAGCTAGAGTCCTGTATTTCAAGATTACTATAGAGTTTATTATTATTCTGCATTTTTTTCTTTTCTTTTCTTCCTTCCTTCCTTCCTTCCTTCCTTCCTTCCTTCCTTCCTTCCTTCCTTCCTTCCTT